>NW_012304948.1:0-2877 GCF_000151885.1 Dipodomys ordii
CTTCTGCTTCTCCTTCTGCTTCAGGTTCTCCTGATTCTTCGGCTTCTTCTGTTTCTTCTGCTTCTGCTTCTCCTGCTACTGCTTCTTCTGCTTCTTCTGCTTCTCTTTCTGCTTCTCCTTCTGCTTCTGCTTCTCCTTCTGCTCCTTCTCCTTCTTCTGTTTCTTCTTCTTCTTCTGCTTCTCCCGCTTCTGCTTCTTCTGCTTCTCCTGCTTGTCCTTCTCCTTCTGCTTCTCCTTCTCCTACTTCTGCTTCTCTTTCTGCTTCTGCTTCTTCTGATTCTCCAACTTCTCCTTCTTCTTCTCCTTCTGTTTCTGCTTCTCTTTCTGCTTCTGCATCTCCTTCTGCTTCACCTTATGCTGCTCCTTCTCCTTCTTCTGTTTCTCCCTCTGCTTCTGCTTCTTATGCTTCTTCTTTTTCTTCTGGTTCTGCTTCTCCTGCTTCTGCTTCTTATGCTTCTACTGCTTCTTCTTCTTCTTCTGCTTCTACTTCTCTTCCTGCTTCTGCTTCTGCTGCTTGTTTTTCTGCTTCTTCTGCTGTTTTTCTACTTCCCCTTCTGCTTCTCTTTTGGCTTCTCCTTCTGCTTCTGCTTCTTCTTTTTCTGCTGTCTGAATTTCTGGTTCTACTTCTTCTGCTGCTTCTCCTTCTGCTTCTGCTTCTCCTTCTGCTTCTGTTTCTGCTTCTTCTCTTTCGGCTTCTCCTGCTTCTGCTTCTTGTCCTCCTCCTGCTTCTCTTTCTGCTTCTCATTCTGCTTCTGCTTCTCCTTCTGCTTCTCCTCCTTCTCCTTCTCCTACTTCTGCTTCTCCTTCAGCTTCTGCTTCTTCTGCTTCTCCTGCTTCTCCTTCTGCATCTCCTTCTGCTTGTGCTTGTCCTTATGCTTCTTCTTCTGCCTCTGCTTCTCCTTCTCCTTCTTTTGCTTCTCCTTTTGCTTCTGCTTCTTCGGCTTTTCCTGCTTCTCCTTCTGCTTCTGCTTCTTCTGCTTCTCCTTCTGCATCTTCTTCTGCCTCTGCTTCTCCTTCTGCTTCTCCTTCTCCTTCTTCTGCTTCTCCTTCTGCTTCTTCTTCTTCTGCTTTACCTGCTTCCCTTTCTGCTTCTCCTTCTGCTTCTCCTTCTGTTTCTCCTTCTCCTTCTTGTTCTTCTGCTTTTCCTTCTGCTTCTGCTACAACTGCTACTGCTTCTACTTCTTCTGTTTCTTCTGCTTCTCCTTCTGCTTTTGATTCTCTTTCTGCTTCTGCTTCTCCTTCTGCTTCTCCAGATTCTGATTCTTCTGCTTCTCCTGCTTCTCCTTCTGCTTCAGGTTCTGCTTCTGCTTCTTCGGATTCTTATGCTTCTGCTTCTCCTGCTTCTGCTTCTTCTGCTTCCCCTCCTTCTCTTTCTGCTTCTCCTTCTGCTTCTGCTTCTTGTCCTTCTCCTGTTTCTTCTGCTTGTTCTTCTCCTGTTTCTGCATTTCCTGCTGCTCCTTCTGCTGCTCTTTCTGTTTCTCCTGTTGCTTTTCCTTCTACTGCTCCTTCTTCTGCTTCTCTTTCTGCTTCTACTCCTGTTTCTCCTTCTCCTTCTCCTTCTAGTTCTTCTGCTTTTCCTTCTGCTTCTCCTTCTGCTTCTGAATCTTCTGCTTCTTCTGCTACTGCCTCTGCTTCTTCTGTTTCTTCTGCTTCTCCTTCTGCTTTTGCTTCTCTTTCTGCTTCTGCTTCTCCTTCTGCTTCTCCAGATTCTGCTTCTTCTGCTTCTCCTGCTTCTGCTTCTTCTGCTTCTCCTGCTTCTCCTTCTGCATCTTCTTCTGCTTCTGTTTCTCCTTCTCCTTCTTCTGCTTCTCCTTCTGATTCTCTTTCTGCTTCTTCTTCTTCTACTTTACCTGCTTCTCTTTCTGCTTCTCCTTCTCCTTCTCCTTCTGTTTCTCCTTCTCCTTCCTGTTTTTCTGCTTTTCCTTCTGCTTCTGCTACACCTGCTACTGCTTCTACTTCTTCTGTTTCTTCTGCTTCTCCTTCTGCTTTTGATTCTCCTTCTGCTTCTGCTTCTCCTTCTGCTTCTCATTCTGCTTCTCCAGATTCTGATTCTTCTGCTTCTCCTGCTTCTCCTCCTGCTTCAGGTTCTGCTTCTGCTTCTTCGGATTCTTATGCTTCTGCTTCTCCTGCTTCTGCTTCTTCTGCTTCCCCTCCTTCTCTTTCTGCTTCTCCTTCTGCTTCTGCTTCTTGTCCTTCTCCTGCTTCTCCTTCTGCTTCTGCTTCTTCTGCTTCTCCTTCTGCATCTTCTGCTTCTGCTTCTCCTTCTCTTTCTTCTGCTTCTCCTTCTGATTCTCCTTCTGCTTCTTCTTCTTCTGCTTTACCTGCTTCTCTTTCTGCTTCTCCTTCTGTTTCACCTTCTGTTTCTCCTTCTCCTTCTTGTTCTTCTGCTTTTCCTTCTGCTTTTCCTTCTGCTTCTGCTACAACTGCTACTGCTTCTACTTCTTCTGTTTCTTCTGCTTCTCCTTCTGCTTTTGATTCTCCTTCTGCTTCTGCTTCTCCTTCTGCTTCTCCTTCTCCTTCTTCTGCTTCTCCTGCTTCTTCTTCTTCTGCTTTACCTGCTTCTCTTTCTGCTTCTCCTTCTGCTTCTCCTTCTGTTTCTCCTTCTCCTTCTTGTTCTTCTGCTTTTCCTTCTGCTTCTGCTACAACTGCTACTGCTTCTACTTCTTCTGTTTCTTCTGATTCTCCTTCTGCTTTTGATTCTCTTTCTGCTTCTGCTTCTCCTTCTGCTTCTCCTTCTGTTTCTCCAGATTCTGATTCTTCTGCTTCTCCTGCTTCTCCTTCTGCTTCAGGTTCTGCTTCTGCTTCTTCGGATTCTTATGCTTCTGCTTCTCCTGCTTCTGCTTCTTCTGCTTCCCCTCCTTCTCTTTCTGCTTCTCC
>NW_012304949.1:0-2877 GCF_000151885.1 Dipodomys ordii
CACATATTTGGTAGCTTCTGAAGTTTGCTTGCTTGTATAATACTTTCAATTAAATGGTCTTACCCTCATGCTTTCACTGTATTTGATGTTGATATAATTTGTGGAGGGGAAGGGAAAAAACAAACTGTTTAAATACGGTTACAGGTGGACCCATTACAACAATGAGATGTACAACACTTATGTCCAAAAATGAACTTTACAACTTTGGCAGGGTGGGAGGTGGCGGGGGGCGGGTTGGGGGTGGTGGTGGTATGGGAGTGTATTCTCCTTCTGCTTCTTCTACTTCTGCTTTACCTGCTTCTCTTTCTGCTTCTCCTTCTACTTCTCCTTCTGTTTCTCCTTCTCCTTCCTGTTTTTCTGCTTTGCCTTCTGCTTCTGCTACACCTGCTACTGCTTCTACTTCTTCTGTTTCTTCTGCTTCTCCTTCTGCTTTTGATTCTCTTTCTGCTTCTTCTGCTTCTGCTTCTCCTTCTGCTTCTCTTTCTGCTTCTCCAGATTCTGCTTCTTCTGCTTCTCCTGCTTCTCCTTCTGCTTCAGGTTCTGCTTCTGCGTCTTCGCATTCTTATGCTTCTGCGTCTCCTGCTTCTGCTTCTTCTGCTTTCCCTCCTTCTCTTTCTGCTTCTCCTTCTGTTTCTGCTTCTCCTTCTGCTTCTGCTTCTTGTCCTTCTCCTGTTTCTTCTGCTTCTGCTTCTCCTGTTTCTGCATCTCCAGCTTCTCCTTCTGCTTCTCTTTCTGCTTCTCCTGCTGCTTTTCCTTCTCCTGCTCCTTCTTCTGCTTCTCTTTCTGCTTCTCATTCTGTTTCTCCTTCTCCTTCTCGTTCTTCTGCTTATCCTTCTGCTTCTCCTTCTGCTTCTACATCTTCTGCTACTGCCTCTACTTCTTCTGTTTCTTCTGCTTCTCCTTATGCTTCTCCTTCTGCTTTTGCTTCTCTTTCTGCTTCTGCTTCTCCTTCTGCTTCTCCAGATTCTGCTTCTTCTGCTTCTCCTGTATCTCCTTATGCTTCAGGTTCTGCTTGTGCTTCTTCGGCTCCTTCTGCTTCTGCTTCTCCTGCTGCTGCTTCTTCTGCTGCTCCTGCTTCTATTTCTGCTTTTCCTTCTGTTTCTGCTTCTCCTTCTTCTTCTTCTCCTTCTTATGTTTCGTCTGCTTCTGCTTCTCCTGCTTCTGCTTCTCCTGCTTCTCGTTGTGCTTCTCGTTGTGCTTCTCTTTCTGCTTCTCCTTCTCCTTCTTCAGCTTCTCCTTCTGCTTCTCCTTCTCCTTCTGCTTCAATTTCTCCTTCTGCTTCTCATTCTGCTTCTGCGTCTTCTGTTTCTTCTGCTTCTCTTGCTTCTGCTTCTCCTGCTTCTCCTACTTCTCGTGCTGCTTCTCCTTCTGCGTCTCTTTCTGCTTCTGCTTATCCTTTTGCTTCTCCTACTCCTAATCCTTCTCTTTCGCCTTCTCCTTCTTGTTCCTCTGCTTGTCCTGGTGCTTCTGCTTCCGCTTATTCTACTATTTCTGTTTGTTCTGCTTCTGCTTCAGATTGTGCTTCTTCTGTTTCTCCTTCTGCTTCAGATTCTGCTTCTGCTTCTTCGGCTTCTCCTGTTTCTTCTGATTCTGCTTCTCCTGCTTCTTCTGGTTCTCCTGCTTCTCTTTCTGCTTCTCCTTCTGCTTCTGCTTCTGCTCTTCTCCTTCTTCTCCTTCTTCTGTTTCTTTTGCTTCTGTTTCTTCTTCTTCTTCTTCTTCTGTTTCTTCGGATTCTACTTCTGCTTCTCCTTCTTCTCCTTCTCTTTCTGCTTCTTCTGATTCTCCTGCTTCTCCTTCTTGTTCTCCTTCTGTTTCTGCTTCTCTTTCTGCTTCTGCTTCTCCTTCTGCTGCTCCTTCTCCTTCTCCTTCTTCTGCTTCTCTCACTGCTTCTGCTTCTGCTTCTTTTGCTTATTCTTTTTCTTCTGCTTCAGCTTCTACTGCTTTTGCTTCTTCTCCTTCTACTGCTTCTCCTTATACTTCTCCTTATGCTTCTCCTTATCCTTCTCCTTATGCTGCTGCTTCTTTTTCTTCTTCTTCTTCGTCTTCTTCTTCTTCTCTTTCTTCTGCTTCTGCTTTTCCTGCCTCTTCTGCTTCTACTGCTTCTCTTTCTGCTTCTTGTCCTTCTCCTGTTTCTTCTCCTTCTGCTTCTCCTGCTTCTGCTTCTTCTGCTTTTCCTGCTTCTCTTTCTGCTTCTCCTTCTGCTTCTCCTTCTGCTTCTGCTCCTTCTCCTTCTTCTGTTTCTTCTTCTTCTGCTTCTCCCACTTGTGCTTCTTCTGCTTCTCCTGCTTCTCGTTCAGATTCTCTTCGTCGGCTTCTCTTTCTATTTCTGCTTCTGCTTCTTCTGATTCTGATTCTTCTCCTTCTTCTTCTCCTTCTGCTTCTGCGTCTTCTGCATTTCCTGCTTCTCCTTCTGCATCTCCTTCTGCTTGTGCTTTTCCTTCTGCTTCTTCTTCTGCTCCGGCTTCTCCTTCTCCTTCTTCTGCTTCTCCGTCTGCTTCTGTTTCTTCTGCTTTTCCTGCTTCTCCTTCTGCTTCTCCTTCTATTTCTCCTTCTCGTTCTTCTGCTATTCCTTCTGCTTCTCTTTCTGCTTCTGCATCTTCAGCTTCTTCTGCTACTGATTCTGCTTCTTCTGTTTCTTCTGCTTCTCCTTCTGCTTTTGCTTCTCTTTCTGCTTCTGCTTCTCCTTCTGGTTCTCCTTCTTCTTCTCCAGATTCTGCTTCTTCTGCTTCTCCTGCTTCTCCTTCTGCTTAAGGTTCTGCTTTTGCTTCTTCGGCTTCTTCTGCTTCTTTTTCTGCTTCTCCTTCTGTTTCTGCTTTCTTTCTGCTTCTGCTTCTTCTCCTTCTTCTATTTCTTCTGATTCTGCTTCTGCTTCTCCTG
>NW_012304950.1:0-1704 GCF_000151885.1 Dipodomys ordii
ATCATATACTATAAGAGAGATCCTATTTTTGTTTTAGGTAGAAGGAAAAGGATGTTCAGCTTCAACCATTGGTATAAGCAGAAGGAGGAAGCAGAAGCTAAATGATTTATCTATATTATTATTCGTTTGATGTTGTTGTAGGAAGAAGACTGATCTTTATGTAATTGTGTATGTTATATGATTTTATAAGATGATGTTTTTTGTTTTTTTATGTTGTTTTTGATGTTGAAGAAGAAGAAGAAGAAGAAGAAGAAGATGTAGAAGAAGAAGAAGAAGAAGAAGAAGAAGAAGAAGAAGAAGAAGAAGAAGAAGAAGAAGAAGAAGAAGAAGAAGAAGAAGAAGCATAAGGAGAAGCATAAGGAGAAGCATAAGGAGAAGCATAAGGAGAAGCATAAGGAGAAGCAGTAGAAGCAGAAGAAGCAGAAGCAGGAGAAGCAGAAGCAGAAGAAAAAGAATAAGCAAAAGAAGCAGAAGCAGAAGCAGTGGGATAATCAGAAGAAGGAGAAGGAGCAGCAGAAAGAGAAGCAGAAGCAGAAACAGAAGCAGAAACAGAAGGAGAACAAGAAGGAGAAGCAGGATTATCAGAAGAAGCAGAAGTAGAAGCAAAAAGAGAAGGAGAAGAAGGCGAAGCAGAAGTAGCATCAGAAGAAACAGAAGAAGAAGAAGCAGAAGAAACAGAAGCAAAAGAAACAGAAGAAGGAGAAGAGCAGAAGCAGAAGCAGAAGGAGAACAAGAAGGAGAAGGAGAAGCAGAAGGAGAAATTGAAGCAGAAGCAGAAGGAGAAGCAGAAGCAGAAGGAGAAGCAGAAGAAGGAGAAGGAGAAGCAGAAAGAGAAGCAGAAAGAGAAGCAGAAAGAGAAGCAGAAAGAGAAGCAGAACGAGAAGCAGGAGAAGCAGAAGCAGGAGAAGCAGAAACAGATGAAACAGAAGAAGGAGAAGAAGCAGAAGGAGAAACAGAAACAGAAGGAAAAACAGAAAGAGAAGCAGGAGAAGCAGAAGAAGCAGCAGCAGGAGAAGCAGAAGAAGCCGAAGAAGCAGAAGCAGAACCTGAAGCAGAAGGAGAAGCAGGAGAAGCAGAAGAAGCAGAATCTGGAGAAGAAGAAGGAGAAGCAGAAGCAGAAAGAGAAGCAAAAGTATTAGGAGAAGCAGAAGGAGAAGCAGAAGAAACAGAAGAAGCAGAGGCAGTAGCAGAAGAAGCAGAAGATGCAGAAGCAGAAGGAGAAACAGAAGTAAAAGCAGAAGAACGAGAAGTTGAAGGAGAAGGAGAAACAGAAGGAGAAGCAGAAAGAGAAGCAGAAGAAGGAGGAGAAGAAGGAAAAGCAGCAGGAGAAGCAGAAAGAGCAGCAGAAGGAGAAGCAGGAGATGCAGAAGCAAGAGAAGCAGAAGCAGAAGAAACAGGAGAAGGACAAGAATCAGAAGCAGAAGGAGAAGCAGAAACAGAAGGAGAAGCAGAAACAGAAGGAGGGGAAGCAGAAGAAGCAGCAGCAGAAGAAGCAGAAGCATAAGAATCCGTAGAAGCAGAAGCAGAACCTGAAGCAGAAGGAGAAGCAGGAGAAGCAGAAGAAGCAGAATCTGGAGAAGCAGAAGCAGAAAGAAAATCAAAAGCAGAAGGAGAAGCAGAAGAAACAGAAGAAGCAGAAGCAGTAGCAGTTGCAGCAGAAGCAGAAGGAAAAGCAGAAGAACGAGAAGGAGAAGGAAAAACATG
>NW_012304951.1:0-2877 GCF_000151885.1 Dipodomys ordii
GCTTCTGCTTTTCCTACTTCTTCTGCTTCTACTGCTTCTCTTTCTACTTCTCACTCTATTTCTGCTTCTCTTTCTGCTTCTCCTATTATTCTGCTGCCCTTCCTTCTCCTTCTCCTTCTCCTATTTCTGATTCTCCTGCTTTTTCTTCTTTTGCTTCTCCTGCTCCTCCTTCTACATCTTCTCCTGCTTCTGCTTCTTATGCTTCTACTGCTTCTTCTTCTGCTTCTCCTTCTTCTGCTTCTACTTCTCTTTCTATTTCTGCTTTTCCTGCTTGTTTTTCTGCTTCTTCTGCTGCTTCTCCTTCTGCTGCTTCTTCTACTTCTCCTTCTTCTTTTCTTTTTCCTTCTCCTTCTGCTTCTGCTTCTTCTGTTTCTCCTGCCTGAATTTCTGGTTCTACTTCTTCTGCTGCTTCTCTTTCTGTTTCTGCTTATACTTCTGCTTCTGTTTCTGCTTCTTCTGCTTCTTCTCTTTCGGCTTCTCTTGCTTCTGCTTCTTGTGCTTCTCCTGCTTCTCTTTCTGCTTCTCATTCCGCTTCTGCTTCTCTTTCTGCTTCTGATTCTCCTCCTTCTCCTTCTCCTACTTCTGCTTCTCCTTTAGCTTCTGCTTCTTCTGCTTCTGCTGCTTCTCCTTCTGCATCTACTTCTGCTTGTGCTTGTCCTTATGCTTCTTCTTCTGCTTCTGCTTCTCCTTCTCCTTCTTTTGCTTCTTCTTTTGCTTCTGCTTCTTCTGTTTTCCCTGCTTCTCCTTCTGCTTCTGCTTCTTCTGCTTCTCCTGCTTCTCCTTCTGCATCTTCTTCTGCTTCTGCTTCTCCTTCTCCTTCTTCTGCTTCTCCTTCTGATTCTCCTTGTGCTTCTTCTTCTTCTGCTTTACCTGCTTCTCTTTCTGCTTCTCCTTCTGCTTCTCCTTCTGTTTCTCCTTCTCTTTCTTGTTTTTCTTCTTTTCTTTCGGCTTCTCCTTCTGCTAATGCTACAACGGCTACTGCTTCTATTCTTCTGTTTCTTCTGCTTCTCCTGCTTTTGATTCTCTTTCTGCTTCTGCTTCTCCTTCAGCTTCTCATTCTGCTTCTCCAGATTCTGCTTCTTCTGCTTCTCCTGCTTCTCCTTCTGCTTCAGGTTCTGCTTCTGCTTCTTCGGATTCTTATGCTTCTGCTTCACCTGTTTCTGCTTCTTCTGCTTCCCCACCTTCTCTTTCTACTTCTCCTTCTGTTTCTGCTTCTCCTTCTGCTTGTGCTTCTTGTCCTTCTCCTGTTTCTTCTGCTTCTGCTTCTCCTGTTTCTGCATCTCCTGCTCCTCCTTCTGCTGCTCTTTCTGCTTTTCCTGCTGCTTTTCCTTCTCCTGCTCCTTCTTCTGCTTCTCTTTCTGCTTCTCCTTCTGTTTCTCCTTCTCCTTCTCGTTCTTCTGCTTTTCCTTCTGCTTCTCCAGATTCTGCTTCTTCTGCTTCTACTGCTTCTCCTTCTGCTTCAGGTTCTGCTTCTGCTTCTTCGGCTTCTTCTGCTTCTGCTTCTCCTGCTGCTGCTTCTTCTGCTTCTCCTGCTTCTCTTTCTGCTTTTCCTTCTGTTTCTGCTTCTCCTTCTGCTTCTGCTTCTTCTCCTTCTTCTGTTTTTTCTGTTTCTGCTTCTCCTGCTTCTCGTTCTGCTTCTTTTTCTGCTTCTCCTTCTCCTTCTTCTGCTTCTCCTTCTGCTTCTGCTTTTGCTTCTCCTTCTGCTTCTGCTTCAATTTCTCCTTCTGATTCTCATTCTGCTTATGCGTCTTCTGTTTCTTCTGCTTCTCTTGCTTCTCCTACTTCTCGTGCTGCTTCTCCTTCTGCGTCTCTTTCTGCTTCTGCTTATCCTTTTGCTTCTCCTACTCCTAATCCTTCTCTTTCGCCTTCTCCTTCTTCTTCTTCTGCTTCTCCTGGTGCTTCTGCTTCTGCTTATTCTACTATTTCTGTTTCTTCTGCTTCTGCTTCAGATTGTGCTTCTTCTGTTTCTCCTTCTGTTTCAGATTCTGCTTCTGCTTCTTCGGCTTCTCCTGTTTCTTCTGCTTCTGCTTCTCCTGCTTATTCTGCTTCTCCTGCTTCTATTTCTGCTTCTCCTTCTGCTTCTGCTTCTCCTTCTGCTTCTGCTTCTGCTCTTTTCCTTCTTCTGTTTTATTGCTTCTGTTTCTTCTGCTTCTTCTTCTTCTGTTTCTTCTGATTCTACTTCTGCTTCTCCTTCTTCTCCTCCTCTTTCTGCTTCTACTTCTGCTTCTTCTGATTCTCCTGCTTCTCCTTCTTGTTCTCCTTCTGTTTCTGCTTCTCTTTCTGCTTCTCCTTCTCCTTCTGCTGCTCCTTCTCCTTCTCCTTCTTCTGCTTCTCTCACTGCTTCTGCTTCTGCTTCTTTTGCTTATTCTTTTTCTTCTGTTTCTGGTTCTCCTGCTTCTGCTTCTACTGCTTCTCCTTATGCTTCTCCTTATGCTGCTGCTTGTTCTTCTTCTTCCTCTTCTTCTTCCTCTTCTTCTTCTTCTTCTTCTTCTTCTTCTTCTTCTTCTTCTTCTTCTTCTTCTTCTTCTTCTTCTTCTTCTTCTTCTTCTTCTTCTTCTTCTTCTTCTTCTTCTTCTTCTCTTTCTTCTGCTTCTGCTTTGCCTGCTTCTTCTGCTTCTACTGCTTCTCTTTCTGCTTCTCATTCTGCTTCTGCTTCTCCTTCTGCTTCTCCTATTGCTTCTGTTGCACTTCCTTCTCCTTCTCCTTCTCCTACTTCTGCTTCTCTTTCTGCTTCTGCTTCTTCTGCTTCTCCTGCTTCTCCTTCTGCATATTTTTCTGCTTCTGCTTCTCCTTCTGCTGCTTCTTCTGCTTCTGCTACTCCTTCTACTGCTTCTCCTTCTGATTCTCCTTCTACTTCTCTTTCTGCTGCTAATGCTC
>NW_012304952.1:0-2877 GCF_000151885.1 Dipodomys ordii
CATATCCCGCTGTGTACCCCTCTGCGTCCCTCACTGTGTCCCGCTGTGTCCCGATGTGTACTGCTGTGTCTCCCGCTGCGTCCCGCTGTGTCCCTGCTGTGTCCCAAAATGTCCTCGCTGTGTCCCCCCATGTGTCCCGCTGTGTCCCCCCTGTGTGCCCCGCTGTGTCCCTCTGTGTCCCGCTGTGTCCCCAGCTGTGTTCCCCGCTGTGTACCGCTGTGTGCCCCGCAGTGTCAGCGCTGTGTACCGCTGTGTCCTCGCTGTGTCCCCCGCTGTCTCCTGCTCTGTACCCCGCTGTGTCTCAAGCTTTGTCCCTGCTGTGTCCCACTGTGTCCCGCTGTGTCCCGCTGTGCCCCCACTGTGTCCCGTTGTGTTCACAGCTGTGTACCACGCTGTGTAACGCTGTGTCCCCGCTGTATCGACGCTGTGTCGCCCTGGGTCCCGCTGTGTCCTCGCTGTGTTCCCCGCTGTGTCCCGCTGTGTCCGCCACTGTGTCCCGCTGTGTCTACGGCTGTGTCCCCGCTGTGTCGCGCTGTGTCCTCGCTGTGTCCTCGCTGTGTCCCACTCTGTGTTCCGCTGTGTCCTCGCTTTTTTCCCCGCTGTGTCCTGCTGTGTCCCTGCCATATCGACGCTGGGCTCACCTGGGTCCCTTTGTGTCCTCCCTGTGTCCCCCGCTGTGTCCCGCTGTGTCCCCCGCTGTGTCTTTGCTGTGTCCCCGCTGTGTCCCGGTGTGTCCCGCTGTGTACTGCTGTGCCCCGCTGAGTCCCGCTGTGTCCATGCTGTGTCCCAATGTGTCCTCGCTATGTCCCCCGCTGTGTCCCGCTGTGTCCTCCCTGTGTCCCCCGCTGTGTCCCGCTGTGTCCCCCGCTGTGGCTCTGCTGTGTCCCCGCTGTGTTCCGGTGTGTGCCGCTGTGTACTGCTGTGCCCCGCTGAGTCCCGCTGTGTCCCCGCTGTGTCCCAATATGTCCTCGCTATGTCCCCCGCTGTGTCCCGCTGTGTCCTCCCTGTGTCCCCCGCTGTGTCCCGCTGTGTCCCTCTGTGTCCCCCGCTGTGTCCCCCGCTATGTCTCGCTGTGTCCCCCGCTGTGTCCCACTGTGTCCTTGCTGTGTCCCCCGTTCTGTGCCGCTGTGTCCTCGCTGTGTCCCCGGCTGTTTCCCGCTGTGTCCTGCTGTGTCACGCTGTTTCCTCGCTGCGTCCCCGCTGTGTCCCTCTGTGTACCCCGCTGTGTCCAGCTTTGTCCCCGCTGTGTCTTGCTGTGTCCCACACTCTGTCCACCACTGTGTCCCGCTGTGTCCCCCGCTGTTTCGTATTGTGTCCCCCACTGTGTCCCGCTGTGTCCCCGCAGGTTCACCTCTGTTTCCCGCTGTGTCCCTTTGTGTCCCGCTGTGTCCTCGCTGTGTCCCCCTGCTGTGTCCCGTTGTGTCCCACTGTTTCACCGCTGTGTCCCACACTGTGTCCCGCTGTGTCCCCCACTGTGTCCGCTGTGTCCCCGCAGGTTCACCTCTGTTTCCCGCTGTGTCCCTTTGTGTGCCGCTGTGTCCTCGCTGTGTCCCCGCTGTGTCCCGCTGTGTCCCGCTGTGTCCCCGCAGGTTCACCTCTGTTTCCCACTGTGTCCCGTTGTGTGCCGCTGTGTCCTCGCTGAGTCCCCTACTGTCTCCCTCTCTGTCCCCCGCTGTGTCTCACGCTTTGTCCCCGCTGTGTCCCACTGTGTACCGCTGTGTCCGGCTGTGCCCCCACTGTGTCCCATTGTGTCCACAGCTGTGTACCACGCTGTGTACCACGCTGTGTAACGCTGTGTCCCCGCTGTATCGACGCTGTGTCCCGCTGTGTCCCGCTGTGTCCTCGTTGTGTTCCCAGCTGTGTCCCGCTGTGTCCACCGCTGTGTCCCCAGCTGTGTCCTCGCTGTGTCCCTACTGTGTCCTGCTGTGTCCTCACTGGGACCACCACTGTGTGTCGCTGTGTCCACCGCTGTGTCCCGCTGTGTCCAGATGTGTCCCGCTTTGTCCCCGCTGTGTCCCGCTGTGTCCCGCTGTGTCCCCGCTGTGCGCCTGCTGTGTCCCGCTGTGTCTCCCGCTTTGTCCCGCTGTGTCCCACTGTGTCCCCGCTATGTCCCGCTGTGTCCCGCTGTGTCCCCGCTGTGTGCCCGCTCTGTCCCGCTGTGTATCCCGCTGTGTCCAGTTGTGTCACCGCTGTGTCTCGCTGTGGCCACTCTCTGCCTCCGCTGTCCCCCGCTGGGTCCCCCGCTGTGGCCCGCTGTGTCCCGCTGTGTCCCCCGCTTTGTCCTGCAGTGTCCCGCAGTGTCCCCGCTGTGTCCCGCTGTGTAACACTATGTCCCGTGGTGTCCCACTTTGTCCCACGCTGTGTCCCCCGCTGAGTCCCCTCTGTGTCGCCGCTGTGTCCCCCAGTGTCCTCGCTGTGTCCCCCGCTGTCTCCCGCTTTGTCCCTCGCTGTGTTCCGCTGTGTCCCACTGTGTCCCCGCTGTGTCCCCAGCTGCTTCCCGCTGTGTCCCGCTGTGTCCCGCTGTGTCCCTGCTGTAACGACGCTGTCTCCTGCTGGGTCCCGCTATGTCCTCGCTGTGTCCCCCGCTGTCTCCCGCTTTGTCCCTCGCTGTGTTCCGCTGTGTCCCGCTGTGTCCCCCGCTGTGTCCCCCGCTGTGTCCTCGCTGTGTCCCCTGCTGTGTCCCGCTGTGTCCTCACTGGGTCCCCCACTGTGTCCCGCTGTGTCCCCCGCTGTGTTCCGCTGTGTCCGGCTGTGTCCCGCTCTGTACCCGCTGTGTCCCTCTGTGTCCCGCTGTGTCCCCGCTGTGTGCCGGCTGTGTCCCGTTGTGTCGCCTACTGTGTCCATTTGTGTCGCCCACTTTGTCCCGCTGTGTCCCAC
>NW_012304953.1:0-2877 GCF_000151885.1 Dipodomys ordii
TCATGCTGGGTCCCCCCTGGGTCCCCGCTGGGTCCCGCTGTGTCTCGCTGTTTCCCGCTGTGTCCTCGCTTTGTCCCATGCTGTGTTCCGCTGTGTCCTCCCTGTGTCCCCCGCTGTGTCCCGCTGTGTCCCCCGCTGTGCCCCGCAGTGTCCCGCTGTGTCCCACTGTGTCCTCGCTGTGTCCCACTGTGTCCCCGCTGTTTCCCCGCTGGGTCCTGCTGTGTCCCGCTGGGTCCCGCTGGGTCCCCTGCTTTGTCCCGCTGTGTCCCCGCAGTGTCCCTGCTGTGTCCTGCTGTGTCCCACTGTGTCCTGTGGTGTCCCGCTTTGTCCCCCGCTATGTCCCCAGCTGAGTGCCCTCTGTGTCCCCGCTGTGTCCCGCTGTGTCCCCCGCTGTGTCCCGCTGTGTCCCCCGCTCTGTCCTGCTGTGTCCCGCTGTGTCCTGCTGGGTCGCGCTGTGTCCCTGCTGTGTCCCCGCTGTGTACCACGCTGTGTAACGCTGTGTCCCCGCTGTATCGACGCTGTGTACCGCTGGGTCCCGCTGTGTCCTCGCTGTGTTCCCCACTGTGTCCCGCTGTGTCCCCCACTGTGTCCCCAGCTGTGTCCCTATGTGTCCCACGCTTTGTCCCCCTGTGTCCCCGCAGTTTCCCCGCTGTGTCCCGCTGTTTCCCACTGTGTTCTGTGGTGTCCCGCTTTGTCCCCCGCTGTGTCCACCGGTGAGTCGCCGCTGTGTCCCCGCTTTGTCCCGCTGAGTCCTCCATGTGTCCCCCGCTGTGTCCCGCTGTGTCCCCCGCTGTGTCCCGCTGTGTCCACTGCTGGGACCCGGCTGTGTCCCGCTGTGTCCCGCTGTGTCCTCACTGTGTCCCACTCTGTGTTTCGTTGTGTCCTCGTTGTGTCCCCCGCTGTGTCCCGCTGTGTCCCCCGCTGTGCCCTGCAGTGTCCCGCTCTGTCCCGCTGTGTCCTCGCTGTGTCCCGCTGTGTCCCGCTGTGTCCCCCACTGTTTCCCCTGCTGTGTCCGGCTGTGTCCCCCACTGTGTCCCGCTCTGTCCCCCTCTGTGTCCCGCTGTGTCCCCCGCTGTGTCCCACAGTGTCCCCGCAGTGTAACTGCTGTTTCCTGCTGTGTCCCGCTGTGTTCCGTGGTGTCCCTCTTTGTCTCCCGCTGTGTCCCCCGCTGTGTCCCGCTGTGTCCGACTGTGTCCCGCTCTGTCCCCGCTGTGTCCCGCTGTGTCCCACTGCGTCCCGCTGTGTCCCGCTGTGCCCCCACTGTGTCCCGTTGTGTCCACAGCTTTGTACCATGCTGTGTAACGCTATGTCTCCGCTGTATAGACGCTGTGTCCCGCTGGGTCCCGATGTGTCCTCGCTGTGTTCCCCGCTGTGTCCAGCTGTTTCCCCCACTTTGTCCCACACTGTGTCCTCGCTCTGTCCCCCGCTGTGTCCCTGTGTGTCCCGCTGTGTCTTCGCTGTGTCCCCCTCTGTGTCCTGCTGTGTCCCCCGCCGTGTCCCGCTGTGTCCCGCTGTGTCCCGCTGCGTCCCCGCTGTGTCCCGCTGTGTCCCGCTTTGTCCCCCACTGTGTCCCGCAGTGACCCCGCTGTGTCCCGCTGTGTCCCACTGTGTCCCGTGGTGTCCTGCTTTGTCCCCCGCTGTGTCCCGGGCTGAGTCTCGCTGTGTCCCCACTGTGTCCTTTCTGTGTCCTCCGCTGTGTCCTGCTCTGTTCCCTACTGTGTCTCCCGTTTTGTCCCCGCTGTGCCCCACTGTGTCCCGCTGTGTCTCGCTGTGTCCCCCACTGTGTCCCGTTGTGTCAATAGCTGTGTACCCCGCGGTGTCCCCGCTGTATCGACGCTGTGTCCCGCTGTGTCCTGCTGTGTCTCTCTCTGTGTTCCCCACTGTGTCCCGCTGTGTCCCCCGCTGTGTCACTCGCTGTGTCCCCCGCTGTGTCCCGCTGTGTCCCGCTGTGTCCCCCGCTGTGTCCTTGCTGTGTCCCCGCTGGGTCCCGCTGGGTCCCGCAGTGTCCCCCGCTGAGTCCCGTTGTGTCACCGCTGTGTCCCGCTGTGTCCACGCTCTATCGACGCTGTGTCCCGCTGGGTCGCGCTGTGTCCTCTCTTTTTTCTACGCTGTGTCCTGCTGTATCCCCCGCAGTGTCTCTCGCTGTGTCCAGCTGTGTCCCCGGCTGTGTCCGGCTGTGTCCCGCTGTGTCCCCCGCTGTGTCCTTGCTGTGTCCCCGCTGTGTCCCGCTGTGTCCCGCAGTGTCCCCAGCTGTGTCCCGCTGTGTCACCGCTGTGTCCCGCTGTGTCCTCGCTTTGTCCCCCGCTGTGTCCCGCTTTGTCCCTGCTGTGTACTCCGCTGTGTCCCTCTGTGTCCATCGCTGTGTCCCGCTGTGTCCCCTGCTGTGTCCCCACTGTGTCACGCTGTGTTTCGCTGTGTCCGGCTGTGTCCTGCTTTGTCTCATTCAGTGTCCAGCTGTATCCTCCCTGTGTCCCCCGCTGTGTCCCGCTAAGTCCCCTGCTGTGTCCCGCTGTGTCCCTTCTCTGTCCCCCACTGTCCACCACTGTGTCCCCTGGCTGTGTCCCGCAGTGTCCCCGCTGTGTCCCGCTGTGTCCTACTGTGTACCGTGGTGTCCCGCTTTTTCCCCTCTATGTCCCCTGCTGAGTCCCCTCTGTGTCCCCGCTGTGTCCAGCTGTGTCCTCGCTGTGTCCTCCGCTGTCTCCCGCTTTTTCCCACGCTGTGTCCTACTGTGTCCCTGCTGTGTCCGGTTGTGTCCCCCGCTGTGTCCCGCTGTGTCCCACTGTGTCCCCCGCGGTGTCCTGCTGGGTCCCGCTGTGTCCCCGCTGTGTCCCTGACTGTGTCCGGCTGTGTCCCCCGCTGTGTCCCGCCGGGTCCCGC
>NW_012304954.1:0-2877 GCF_000151885.1 Dipodomys ordii
GGGACAGAGCGGGGGACACACCAGGACAAAACGGGGACAAAGTGGGACTCAGCGGGGGACACAGCAGGGGACAAAGCGGAACACCACGGGACACAGTGTGACACAGCAGGACACAGCGGGGACACTGCAGGGACACAGCATGTCACAGCGGGGACAAAGCGGGAGACACAGCGGGGAACAGAGCAGGACACAGCGGGGGACACAGCGAGGACACAGCGGGACACAGCGGGGACACAGCGGGGACTCAGCGGGGACACAGTGGGGGACAAACGGGACACCACGGAACACAGCGGGACACAGCAGACACAGCGGGGACAATGCGGGCATACAGCGGGCAACAGCGGGGGCACAGCAGGACACAGCAGGGGACAGAGCGGGGGACACACCATGACACAACGGGGACAAAGTGGGACTCAGCGGGGGACACAGCAGGGGACAAAGCGGAACACCACGGGACACAGTGTGACACAGCGGGACACAGCGGGGACACTGCGGGGACACAGCGGGACAAAGCAGGGGACACAGCGGGACACAACGGGACATAGCGGGGGACACAGCAGGGGACAGCGGGGAACAGAGAGGGGACACAGCGTGACACAGGGGTGACACAGCTGGACACACCAGGGTACACAGCGGGACACAGCGGGCACACAGCGGGGACACAGAGGGGCACAGTGGGACACAGTTGGGACAGAGCGGTGGACACAGCAGTGGACACATCGGGGGACACAGAGGGGACACAGTGGGACACAGCGGGGGACACAGCGAGGACACATTGGGACACAGCGGGGACACAGCGGGACTCAGCGGGGGACACAGCAGTACACAGCGGGACACAGCGGGACACAGCGGGGGACACAGTGGGACAGAGCAGGGGACACAGAGGGACCCAGCGGGACACAGCGGGGGACACAGCGAGGACAAATTGGGACACAGAGGGGACACAGCTGGACTCAGTGGGGGACACAGCAGGACACAGCATTACACAGCGGGACAAAGCGGGACACAGCGGGGGACACAGTGGGACAGAGCAGGGTACACAGAAGGGGACACAGAGGGACCCAGCGGGACACAGCGGGGGACACAGGGGCGACACTGCGGGACACTGCGGGAGACACAGCGAGGACACAGCGTGACACAGCGGAACACAGCAGGACACAGTTGGGACACAGCAGGGGACACAGCGGGACACAGAGGGGGACAAGCGGGACACAGTGGGGGACACGGGGGGACAATGCGGGACACAGCGGGGGACACAGCGATGACAAAGCGGGACACAGCGGGGACACAGCGGGACTCAACACGGTCACAGCGGGACACAGCAGGACACAGCGGGACACCTCGGGGACACAGCAGGGGACACAGCGGGACACAGCGGGGGACACAGCGGGACACAGAGGGCGAATCAGGGGGAACAAAGCGGGACACAGCAGGGGACACAGCGAGGACTCAGCGGGACACATCTGGGACACAGCGGGAATCAGCGGGAGACACAGCGGGACACAGTGGGACAGAGCAGGAACACAGCAGGGACACAGCGGGGGACACAGTGGGACAGAGCAGGGGACACAGCAGGGGAAACAGAGGGACAGAGCGGACACAGCGGGGGACACAGGGTTGGCAGAGCGGGACACAGCGGGGGACACAGTGAGGACACATTGGGACACAGTGGGGACACAGCGGGACTCAGCGTGGGACACAGCAGTACACAGCGGGACCCAGCGGGTCACAGCGTCGATAGAGCGGGGACACAGCGGGGTACATAGCTGGGGACACAACGGGACACAGTGGGGGCCATAGCGGGACACAGCGGGACACAGCGGGACACAGGGGGTCACAGCGGGGACAAAGTGGGGACTCAGCAGGGGCCACAGCGGGTGACAAACGGGACACCACGGAATACAGGGGAATACAGCGGGACACAGCGGGGGACACAGCAGGACACAGCGGGACACAGAGGTGAACACAGCGGAACACAGCAGGGGACAGAGGGGGGGACACAGCGGGACACAACGGGGACAAAGCAGCACTAAGCGGGGGACACAGGAGGGGACAAAGTGGAAAACCACGGGACACAATGTGACACAACAGGACACATCGGGGACACTGTGGGGAAACAGCGGGACAAAGCAGGGGACATAGTGGGACACAGCGGGACACAGCGGGGGACAGAGCAGGTGACAGCGGGGGACAGAGAAAGGACAGAGCGGGACACAGCGGTGACACCGCTGGACACAGTGGGGTACACAGCAGGACACAGCGGGCACACAGCGGGGACACAGCGGGACACATCGGGACACAGTGGGGACAGAGCGCGACACAGAGGGACACAGCGGGGTACACAGCGGGACACACGGGGGACACAGTGAGGACATAGCGGGACACAGCGGGGACAAAGCGGGGGACACAGCGGGACACAGCAGGGACACAGCAGGACACAGCGGGACACAGCGGAGGATATAGTGGGACACAGCGGGGGACACAGCGACGACAAAGCGGGACAAAGCGGGGAAACAGCAGGACTCAGCAGGGTCACAGCGGGACACAGCGGGACACAGCGGGACACAGCAGGGACACAGCAGGGGACACAGCGGGACACAACGTGGGACACAGCGGGACACAGCGGGGAATACAGAGGGACACAGTGGGGAACACAGAGGGACACAGCGGGACACAGCGGGTACAGCGGGGACACAGAAGGGGACAGCGGGGACCCACCAGGGGACAATGTGGACACAGCGGGACACAGCGGGGTACACAGCGGGACACAGCAGGGGACACAGGGGGACACAGCGGGGGACACAGTGGAATGCAGCGGGACACAGCGGGGACACAGCCGGGACACAGCGGGTGACACAGTGGGACAGAGCAGGGGTG
>NW_012304955.1:0-2877 GCF_000151885.1 Dipodomys ordii
CTGTTTCTTCTGCTTCTGCTTCTCCTGTTTCTGCATCTCCAGCTTCTCCTTCTGCTTCTCTTTCTGCTTCTCCTGCTGCTTTTCCTTCTCCTGCTCCTTCTTCTGCTTCTCTTTCTGCTTCTCCTTCTGTTTCTCCTTCTCCTTCTCGTTCTTCTTCTTTTCCTTCTGCTTCTCCTTCGGCTTCTACATCTTCTGCTACTGCCTCTACTTCTTCTGTTTCTTCTGCTTCTCCCTATGCTTCTCCTTTTGCTTTTGCTTCTCTTTCTGCTTCTGCTTCTCCTTCTGCTTCTCCAGATTCTGCTTCTTCTGCTTCTCCTGTATCTCCTTATGCTTCAGGTTCTGCTTGTGCTTCTTCAGCTCCTTCTGCTTCTGCTTCTCCTGCTGCTGCTTCTTCTGCTGCTCCTGCTTCTATTTCTGCTTTTCCTTCTGTTTCTGCTTCTGCTTCTGCTTCTTCTCCTTCTTATGTTTCTTCTGCTTCTGCTTCTCCTGCTTCTGCTTCTCCTGCTTCTCGTTGTGCTTCTCTTTCTTCTTCTCTTTCTGCTTCTCCTTCTCCTTCTTCAGCTTCTCCTTCTGCTTCTCCTTCTCCTTCTGCTTCAATTTCTCCTTCTGCTTCTGCGTCTTCTGTTTCTTCTGCTTCTCTTGCTTCTGCTTCTCCTGCTTCTCCTACTTCTCGTGCTGCTTCTCCTTCAGCGTCTCTTTCTGCTTCTGCTTATCCTTTAGCTTCTCCTACTCCTAATCCTTCTCTTTACCTCTCCTTCTTGTTTCTTCTGCTTGTCCTGATGCTTCTGCTTCTGCTAATTCTACTATTTCTCTTTCTTCTGCTTCTGCTTTAGATTGTGCTTCTTCTGTTTCTCCTTCTGCTTCAGATTCTGCTTCTGCTTCTTCGGCTTCTCCTCTGTCTTCTGTTTCTGCTTCTCCTGCTTCTTCTGGTTCTCCTGCTTCTCTTTCTGCTTCTCCTTCTGCTTCTGCTTCTCCTTCTGCTTCTGCTTCTGCTCTTCTCCTTCTTCTGTTTCTTTTGCTTCTGTTTCTTCTTCTTCTTTTTCTTCTGTTTCTTCTGTTTCTACTTCTGCTTCTCCTTCTTCTCCTTCTCTTTCTGCTTCTTCTGATGCTCCTGCTTCTCCTTCTTGTTCTCCTTCTGTTTCTGCTTCTCTTTATGCTTCTGCTTCTCCTTCTACTGCTCCTTCTCCTTCTCCTTCTTCTGCTTCTCTCACTGCTTCTGCTTCTGCTTCTTTTGCTTATTCTTTTTCTTCTGCTTCAGCTTCTCCTGCTTCTGCTTCTTCTGCTTCTACTGCTTCTCCTTATACTTCTCCTTATGCTTCTCCTTATGCTTCTCCTTATGCTGCTGCTTCTTTTTCTTCTTCTTCTTCGTCTTCTTCTTCTTCTCTTTCTTCTGCTTCTGCTTTTCCTGCCTCTTCTGCTTCTACTGCTTCTCTTTCTGCTTCTTGTCCTTCTCCTGTTTCTTCTCCTTCTGCTTCTCCTGCTTCTGCTTCTTCTGCTTTTCCTGCTTCTCTTTCTGCTTCTCCTTCTGCTTCTCCTTCTGGTTCTGCTCCTTCTCCTTCTTCTGTTTCTTCTTCTTCTGCTTCTCCCGCTTGTGCTTCTTCTGCTTCTCCTGCTTCTCGTTCTGCTTCTCTTCGTCGGCTTCTCTTTCTATTTCTGCTTCTGCTTCTTCTGATTCTGATTCTTCTCCTTCTTCTTCTCCTTCTGCTTCTGCGTCTTCTGCATTTCCTGCTTCTCCTTCTGCATCTCCTTCTGCTTCTGCTTTTCCTTCTGCTTCTTCTTCTGCTCCGGCTTCTCCTTCTCCTTCTTCTGCTTCTCCGTCTGCTTCTGTTTCTTCTGCTTTTCCTGCTTCTCCTTCTGCTTTTCCTTCTATTTCTCCTTCTCGTTCTTCTGCTATTCCTTCTGCTTCTCTTTCTGGTTCTGCATCTTCTGCTACTTCTGCTACTGATTCTGCTTCTTCTGTTTCTTCTGCTTCTCCTTCTGCTTCTCCTTCTGCTTTTGCTTCTCTTTCTGCTTCTGCTTCTCCTTCTGGTTCTCCTTCTTCTTCTCCAGATTCTGCTTCTTCTGCTTCTCCTTCTGCTTTAGGTTCTGCTTTTGCTTCTTCGGCTCCTTCTGCTTCTATTTCTGCTTCTCCTTCTGTTTCTGCTTCTCTTTCTGCTTCTGCTTCTTTTCCTTCTTCTATTTCTTCTGATTCTGCTTCTCCTGGTTCTCCTTCTGTTTCTCTTTATGCTTCTCCTTCTGTTTTCCTTCTTCTGCTTCTACTACTGCTCCTGCTTCTCCTTCTCATTCTCCTTCTCTTTCTGCTTCTGCTTATCCTTCTGTTTCTCCTACTCCTAATCCTTCTCTTTCTCCTTCTCCTTCTTCTTCTTCTGCTTCTCCTGCTGCTTCTTCTTCTGCTTCTTCTGTTTCTTCTTCTTCTGCTTCAGCTTCTGCTTCTTCTGCTTCTCCTTTTGCTTCTGCTTCTCCGTCTGCTTCTGCTTCTGCTCTTCTCCTTCTTCTGTTTCTTCTGCTTCTGCTTCTCCTGCTTCTTCTTCTGCTTCTCCTACTTCTCCTTCTGCTTCTCCGTCTCATTCTCATTCTCCTTCAATTTCTCATTCTTGTGCTTCTCATTCTGCTTCTGCTTCTGCTTCTCCTACTTCTGCTTCTTCTGTTTCTCCTTCTGCTTCTCCTTCTGCTTCTCTTTCTGCTTCTGATTCTCCTTCTGCTCCTCCTACTCCTAATCCTTCTCTTTCTCCTTCTTCTTCTTCTGCTTCTCGTTCTGCTTCTGCTTCTTCTCCTTGTTCTGTTTCTTCTGCTTCTGCTTTTCCAGCTTCTGCTGCTTCTGCTTGTCCTTCTGCTTCAGGTTCTCCTTCTGCTTCTTGGGCTTCTTCTGTTCTTCTG
>NW_012304956.1:0-2877 GCF_000151885.1 Dipodomys ordii
AGCAGGGACACAGTGGGGGACACAGCAGGTCACAGCGGGGGACACAGCGGGACACAGCAGGGGACACAGAGGGGTACACAGCGGGACACAGCGGGGAACACAGCGCGGACACAGCGGGACAGAGCGGGACAAAGCGTCGATACAGCGGGCACAGAGCGGGTCACAGCAAGGACACAGCGGGGCACAGCGGGACACAGTGGGGGACACAGGGGGACACAGCGGGAACACAGCGGGACACAGCAGTGGACACTTCGGGACACAGTGTGGGACACAGCAAGGACACAGCAGGACACAGCGGGACACAGCGGGGACACAACTGGACACAGCGGGACACAGCGTGGGACAAAGCAGGAGACAGCGGGGGACACAGCGAGGACACAGCTGGACACAGCGGGGTACACAGTGGGACACAGTGGAGGACACAGAAGGGTACACAGCGGGACACAGAGAGAAACACAGCGAGGTCACAGCGGGGGCAAAAGCAGGACAACACGGGACACAGTGTGACACAGTGTGACACAGCGGGACACAGTGGGACACAGCGGGGGAAACAGCGGGGGACAGCTGGGGACAGAGAGGGGACACAGCGGGACACCGGGGGCACACAGTGGGGACACAGCGGGGGACACAGCGGAACACAGCGGGTCACAGCCGGGGACACTGCGGGACACAGCGGGGGACACAGAGGGGTACACAGCGGGACACAGCCGGGAACACAGCGCGGACACAGTGGGACACACCGGGACACAGCGTCAATACAGCGGGGACAGAGCGGGTCACAGCAGGGACACAGCGGGACACAGCGGGGGACACAGTGGGACACAGCAGGGACACAGCGGGACACAGCGGGACACAGCGGGGGACACAGCGGTACACAGCTTGGGGACACAGCGAGGACAAAGCGGGACACAGCGGGACATAGCGGAGACACACCAGGGACACAGCAGGGACACAGCGGCGGACACAGCGTGGGACTCAGCGGGACACAACGGGGAACACAGCTGGGGACACAACGGGACACAGCAGTGGACACAGCAAGGACACAGCGGGACACAGCGGGGACACTGCGGGAACATAGAGGGACACAGCAGGATACCGAGCGGGATACAGCGGGGTCACAGAGTGGTACACAGCGGGACACAGCGGGAAACACACGAGGTCGCAACGGGGGACAAAGCGGGACAACACGGGACACAGTGTGACACAGCGGGACACAGCGGGACACAGCAGGGGACACAGCGGGGGACAGAGAGGGGACACAGTGGGACAGAGCGGGGACACAGCTGGACACAGCGGGGTACACAGAGGGACACAGCGGGCACACAGTGGGGACACAGCAGGACACAGCGGGACACAGCGGGGACAGAGCAGGACAGAGCATGACACAGCGAGGACACATTGGGCCACAGCGAGGTACACAGCTGGGGACACAACGGGACACAGCGGGGGACACAGCGAGGACACGGCGGGACACAGCGGGACACAGCGGGACACTGCGGGAACATAGCGGGACACAGCGGGGTACACAGCGGGACACAGCGAGGACACAGCGGTGGACACAACGGTGGACACAGCGGGACACAGCGGGGAACACAGCGAGGACACAGCGGGACACAGCGGGAAACACTGCGAGGTCACAGCGGGGGACAAAGCGGGACAACACGGGACACAGTGTGACACAGTGGGACACAGCGAGGACACTGCAGGGGCAAAGCGAGACAAAGCGGGCGACACAGCGAGACACAGCGGGGGACACAGCGGGGGCCAGCAGGGGACAGAGAGGGGACACAGAGGGACACAGCGGGGGACACAGAGGGGTACACAGCGGGACACAGCTGGAAACACAGCGCGGACACAGCGGGACACACCAGGACACAGCGTCAATACAGCGGGGACAGAGAGGGTCACAGCAGGGACACAGCGGGACACAGCGGGACACAGCGGGGGACACAGCGGGACACAGCGGGACCCAACAGGACACAGCGTCGATACAGTGGGGACACAGCAGGACACAGCGGGGTACACAGCTGGGGACACAAAGGGACACAACGGGGGACACATCGAGGACAAGCGGGACACAGCGGGACACAGCGAGGACACTGCGGGAACATAGCGGACACAGCGGGGTACACAGAGGGACACAGCGGGACACAGCTTGGGATACACGGAGGACACAGCTGGACACAGTGGGGGACACAGCGAGGACACAGCGGTACAGTGGGGTGCGGGATACAGTGGGGGACAAAGCGGGAGACAGCGGGGGACACAGCGTGGACACAGCGGGACACAGTTGCGACACAGAGGGGACTCAGTGGGGGACACAGCGGGGGACAAAGCAGGACACCACGGGACAGTGTGACACAGCGGGACACAGCGGGGACACTGCACGGACGCAGCGGTACAAAGCGGGGGACACAGCGGGGACTCAGCGGGGGACACAGCGGGGGACAAAGCGGGACACCACGGAACACAGCGGGTCACAGCGGGAAACAGCGGTGACCCTGTTGGGACACAGCGGGACCCAGTGGGGGACACAGCGGGACATAGCGGGGACTCACCAGGGGACACAGCGAAGGACAAACTGGGACACCACGGGACACAGTGGGACACAGCGGGACACAGCGGGGACACTGCGGGAACATAGCGGGACACAGCGGGGGACACAGGGGGACACAGCAGGACACAGCAGGGACAGAGCGGGACACAGCAGGACACAGCGGGGACACTGCGGGAACATAGCGGGACACAGCAGGGTACACAGCAGGACACAGCAGTGGACACAGAGGGAACACAGCTGGACACAGCGGGGTACACAGTGGGACACAGGGGGCACACAGTGGGGACACAGCGGGGGACACAGCGGGACACAGCGGGTCA
>NW_012304957.1:0-2877 GCF_000151885.1 Dipodomys ordii
CGGGGACACAGGGGACTCAACTAGGTTCCAGCGGGACCACAGCGGGACACCACCGGGGGCACAGAGTGGTACACAGCCGGGGAACCCCAGCGAGGATCCAGCGTGACCCAGCGGGACACAGCATCAATACAGCAGGGACACAGCGAGACACAGCGAGTTACACAGCTGGGAACACAACGGGACACATCGGGGGACACAGCGAGACCCAGCGGTACCCAGCATGGGACAGAGTGAGGACACAGCGGGACCACAGCGGGACACAGCGGGTCCACAGCAGTAGACACAAGCGGGACACAGTGGAGGACACAGCGGGACACAGCGGGGATTCACCAGGGGACCAGCGGGGGACAAACTGGAACACCACGGGAAACAGTGGGACACAGCAGGACACTGCGGGGACACTACGGGAAAATAGCGGGACACAGCGGGGTACACAGCGGGACACAGAGGGACACAGCGGGGGACACAACGGGGACAGAGCGGGACACAGCTGGGAACACAGCGAGGACACAGCGGGTCACAGCGGGACACAGCATGGGAAAAAGCAGGAGACAGTGGGGGACACAGCGAAGACACAGCTGGACACAGCGGGGTACACAGCAGGAAACAGCGGGGGACACAGAGGGGTACACAGCGGGACACAGCGAGGACACAGCGGGGGACAAAGCGGGACACCACGGAACGCAGTGGGACACAGTGGGACACATCGGGGACACTGCAGGGACACAGCGAGACAAAGCAGGGGACACAGCGGGACACAGCGGGGGACACAGTGGGGGACAGAGAGGGGACACAGCGGGACACAGCGGGGACACAGCTGGACACAGCGGGGTACACAGCGGGACACAGCTTCGATACAGCGGGGACACAGCGGGACACAGCGGGACACAGCGGGACACAGCAGGGACACAGCAGTAGACACAGCGGGACACAGCGAGGGACACAGCGCGACACAGTGGGGGACACAGCGGAACACAGCGGGACACAGCAGGGACACAGCAGTAGACACAGCGGGACACAGCGGGGGACAAAGCGGGGGACACAGCGGTACACCGCGGGGGACACAGCGAGGAACAGCGGGAGACAGCGGGGGACACAGCAAGGACACAGCGGGAAACAGCGAGGGACACAGCGGGACACAGCGGGGGACACAGCGGGACACAGCGGGGGACACAGCGGGGGACACAGCGGGGGACACATCAGAGGACACAGCGGGACACAGCAGGACACAGCGGGGGACACAGCGAGACAAAGCAGGGGACACAGCGGGACACAGCGGGGGACACAGTGGGTGACAGAGATGGGACACAGCAGGACACAGCTGGGACACAGCTGGACACAGCGGGGTACACAGCGGGACACAGTGTCGATACAGCGGGGACACAGAGGGACACAGCGGGTTTCAGAGCTGGGGACAGAAAGGGACACTTCGGGGGACACAGCGAGGAAACAGCGGAACACAGCGTGGGACACAGCGAGGACACATCGGGACACAGCGGGACACAGCGGGACACAGCAGGACACAGCAGGAACAAAGAACTAGACACAGCGGGACACAGCGAGGGACACAGCGGGACACAGCGGGGACACTGCGGGAACATAGCGGGACACAGCAGGGTACACAGCGGGACACAGTGGGACACAGCGGGGGACACAGCGGGGACACAGCGGGACACAGTGGGGACACAGCGGGGACTCACCGGGGGACACAGCCGGGACAAAGCGGGACACCACGGGACACAGTGAGACACAGCGAGACAAAGCAGGGGACACAGCGGGACACAGCGGGGGACACAGCGGGGGTCAGAGAGGGGACACAGCGGGACACAGCGGGGACACAGCTGGACACAGCGCGGTACACAGCGGGACACAGCGAGCACACTGCGGGGACACAGCGGGACACAACGGGACACACCGGGGACAGAGAGGGACACAGTGGGGCACAGCGGGGGACACACCGGGACACAACTGGACACAGCGGGGACACAGCAGTGGACACAGAGGGACACAGCGGGGGATAGAGCAGGACACAGCGGGGGACACAGCGGGAAACAGGGGGACACACGAGGAACACAGTGGGGACACAGCATGACACAGCGGGGGACACAGCGAGGACACATTGGTACACAGCGGGGACACAGCAGGACACAATAGGGGACAAAGCGGGACACAGAGGGGGACACAGAGGGTACACAGCGGGACACAGCGGGAACACAGCGAGGACACAACGGAACTCAGCGGGACATAGCGTCGATGCAGCGGGGACATAGCAGAACACAGCGGGCTACACAGCTGGGGTCTCAACTGGACACAGCGGGGGACACAGTGAGGACACAGCGGAACACAGCGTGGGACACAGCGGGGACAAAGGGAAAACACAGCGGGACACAGCGGGACACAGCGAGGACACATTGGGACACAGCGGGGACACAGCGGGACTCAGCAGGAGACACAGCAGAATACAGCGGGACACAGCGGGACACAGCGGGGACAGAGGAGGCACACAGCGTGGGACACAGCGAGGACACAGCGGGACACAGTGGGGGACACAGCGGGACACAGCGGGGGACACAGGGAGGACACAGCAGGACCCAGCGGGACACAGCGGGGGACAAAGCGAGGACACAGCGGGACACAGCGGGGTACACAGCGGGACACACCGGGACACAGCGGGACACAGCGGGGTACACAGCGAGACACAGCGGGACACAGAGTGGACAATGTGGGAACATAGCGGGACACAGCGGGGTACACAGCGGGACACAGCGGGACAGAGTGGGGACACTGCGGGGACACAGCGGGACACAGCGGGACATAGCGGGACATAGCGAGGGACACAGCGGGGACACAGCGGGACACAGCGGGGACACAGCAAGA
>NW_012304958.1:0-2876 GCF_000151885.1 Dipodomys ordii
AGGACACAGCGGGACACAGCGGTGACACAGCGGGAAACAGCTGTGTGGACACTGCGGGACACAGCGGGACAGAGTGGGGACACAGCAAGGACACAGCGGGGGACACAGCGGGACACAGCCGGACACAGCCGGGGACACAGCGGGACACAGCGGGGAACAAAGAGAGGACACAGCGGGACCCAGTGGGACACAGCGTCGATAGAGCGGGGACACAGCGGGACACAGCGGTGACACAACGAGACTCAGCGGGGGACACTGCGGGACAAAGCGGGACACAGCGGGGGACACAGCAAGGACACAGCGGGACCCAGCGGGACACAGCGTCGATAGAGCGGGGACACAGCGGGACACAGCGGTGACACAACGGGACTCAGCGGGGGACACTGCGGGACCCAGCGGGACCCAGCGGGGACACAGCAAGGACACAGCAGGGGACACAGCGGGACACAGCGGGACACAGCGGGGGACACAGCGAGGGACACAGTGGGGGACACAGCGGGACACAGTGGGGAACACAGAGAGAACACAGCAGGACCCAGCGGGACACAGCGGCGATACAGCAGGGACACAGCGGGACACAGCGGGGTCACTGCGGGACACAGTGGGGGACAAAGAGGGACACAGCGGACACACCGGGGACGCAGCGGGACACAGCGGGACACGGCAGGGGACACAGCAGGACACAGAGGGGGACACAGTGGGGGAAACAGCTGGACACAGCGGGGAACACAGCGAGGACACAGTGGGACCCAGCGGGACACAGCGTCGATACAGCGGAGACACAGCATTACACAGCATGGTACAAAGCTGTGGACACAACGGGACACAGTGGGGACACAGCGGGACACAGCGGGACTCAGTGGGACAAAGCAAGGACAAATCGTGAGACACAGCGAGGGACAGAGCGGGAGACAGCGGGGGACACAGCGACGACACAGCAGGGCACAGCGGGACACAGCAGGGACAGAGTGGGACACAGCGGGACACAGCGGGACACAGCGGGGGAGGCACCGAGGACACAGCGGGACAAAGCGGGGGACACAGCAGTGAAACAGCTGGACACAACGGAGTACATAGCGGGACACAGCACGCACACAGGGGGACACAGCGGGACACAGCGGGACACAGCAGGGACAGAGCGGGACACAGCGGAACACAGTGGGACACAGCGGGGGACACAGCGGGACCCAGCGGGGGACCCAGCTAGGACAAAGTGGGACACAGCTGGGGACACAGCGAGGACACAGCGGGGGACACAGCGGGGGACACAGCGGGACACAGCGAGGAACAGCGTAGATACAGCGGGGACACAGCATTACACAGCGTGGTACACAGCTGTGGACACAACGGGACACAGTGTGGGCACAGCGGGACACAGCGGGACACAGTGGGACACAGTGGGGCCAAAGCGTGAGACACAGCGTGGGACAGAGTGGGAGACAGCGGGGGACACAGCGGGGACACAGCGGGGACTCAGCGGGGTCACAGCGGGATACACAATTGTGGACACAACGGGACACAGTGTGGGCACAGCGGGACACAGCGGGACAGAGTGGGACACAGAAGGGATAAAGCGTGAGACACAGCGGGGGACAGAGCGGGAGACAGCGGGGGACACAGCGTGGATACAGCGGGACACAGCGGGGGACACAGCTAGGACACAGCGGGGCACAGCGGGACACAGTGGGGACACAAAGGGGACTCAGCGGGGGAAACAGCGGGGGAAAAAGCGGGACACCATGGGACACAGTGTGACACAGCGGGACACAGCGGGGGACCCATCGAGGACACAGCGGGATATATTGGAGGACACAGAGAGGACACAGCGGGGGACACAGCGGGACACAGCGGGACACAGCGGGGGACACAGCGGGGGACAGTGGAGACAAAGAGAGGACACAGCGGGACACAGCAGTGACACAGCTGGACACAACGGAGTACACAGCAGGACACAGCGGGCACAAAGCGGGGACAGAGCGGGACACAGCTGGACACAGCGGGACACAGCGGGGGACACAGCGGGGGACAGTGGAGACAAAGAGAGGACACAGCGGGACACAGCAGTGACACAGCTGGACACAACGGAGTACAAAGCGGGACACAGTGGGCACACAGCGGGGACACAGCGGGACACAGCAGGAAACAGAAGGTACCAAGCGGGATACAGCGGGACACAGTGGGACACAGCGAGGGACACAGCGAGGGACACAGCGGGACACAGCGGGGAACACATCGACGACATAGCGGGACACAGCCTCGATACAGTGGGGACACAGCGGGGACTCAGCAGGGGACACAGCGGGGGACAAAGCGGGACACCACGGAACACAGCAGGACACAACGGGAAACAGCGGTGACCCTGCAGGCACACAGCGGGACACAGCGGGGGACACAGTGGGACACAGCGGGACAGAGCCGGGGACACAGCGGGACACAGTGGGGGACAGAGCGTGGGACACAGCAAGACACAGCAGGGACAAAGCTGGACACAGCGGGGTACACAGAGGGACACAGCGGGGACACAGCCGGGAAACAGCGTGACACAGCAGGACACAGCGGGGGACACAGAGGGACACAGCAGGGGACACAGCGGGGAACACAGCGAGGACCCAGCGGGACACAGTGGGACACAGCGTCAATACAGCGGGGACACAGCATTACACAGCGTGGTACACAGCTGTGGACACAACGGGACACAGTGGGGGCACAGCACAACAATGCGGGACACAGTGTGACACAGCGGGGACAAAGCGTGATACACAGCGGGGGACACAGCGGGACACAGCGGTGACACAGCTCGACACAACAGGCTACACAGCGGGACACAGCAGGCACACAGCGGGGACACAGCGGGACACAGCGGGACAGAGCTGGTG
>NW_012304959.1:0-2876 GCF_000151885.1 Dipodomys ordii
CTGTGTCCTGCTGTGTCCCTGCCATTTCGACGCTGGGTTCACCTGGGTCCCGCTGTGTCCTCCCTGTGTCCCCCGCTGTGTCCCGCTGTGTCCCCCGCTGTGTCCCTGCTGTGTCCCCGCTGTGTCCCGGTGTGTCCCAATGTGTACTGCTGTGCCCCGCTGAGTCCCGCTGTGTCCCCGCTGTGTCCCAATGTGTCCTCGCTATGTCCCCCGCTGTGTCCCGCTGTGTCCTCCCTGTGTCCCCCGCTGTGTCCCGCTGTGTCCCTCTGTGTCCCCCGCTGTGTCCCCCGCTATGTCTCGCTGTGTCCCCCGCTGTGTCCCACTGTGTCCTTGCTGTGTCCCCCGTTCTGTGCCACTGTGTCCTCGCTGTGTCCCCGGCTGTTTCCCACTGTGTCCTGCTGTGTCACGCTGTTTCCCCACTGTGTCCCCGCTGTTTCCCTCTGTGTACCCCGCTGTTTCCCGCTGTGTCCTGCTGTGTCACGCTTTTTCCCCACTGTGTCCCCGCTGTTTCCCTCTGTGTACCCCGCTGTGTCCAGCTTTGTCCCCGCTGTGTCTCGCTGTGTCCCACACTCTGTCCCCGACTGTGTCCCGTTGTGTCCCCCGCTGTTTCGCATTGTGTCCCACACTGTGTCCCGCTGTGTCCCCGCAGGTTCACCTCTGTTTCCCGCTGTGTCCCGCTGTGTTCCGTGGTGTCCTTGCTGTGTCCCCCTGCCGTGTCCCGCTGTGTCCCGCTGTGTCCCGCTGTGTCCCCGCAGGTTCACCTCTGTTTCCCGCTGTGTCCCGTTGTGTGCCGCTGTGTCCTCGCTGAGTCCCCTACTGTCTCCCTCTCTGTCCCCCGCTGTGTCTCACGCTTTGTCCCCGCTGTGTCCCACTGTGTCCGGCTGTGTCCGGCTGTGCCCCCACTGTGTCCCGTTGTGTCCACAGCTATGTACCACGCTGTGTACCACGCTGTGTAACGCTGTGTCCCCGCTGTATCGACGCTGTGTCCCGCTTTGTCCCGTTCTGTCCTCGCTGTGTTTCCAGCTGTGTCCTCGCTGTGTCCCTGCTGTGTCCTGCTGTGTCCTCACTGGGACCACCACTGTGTGTCGCTGTGTCCACCGCTGTGTCCCGCTGTGTCCAGCTGTGTCCCGCTTTGTCCCCGCTGTGTCCCGCTGTGTCCCGCTGTGTCCCCGCTATGTGCCTGCTGTGTCCCGCTGTGTTTCCTGCTTTGTCCCGCTGTGTCCCACTGTGTCCCCGCTGTGTCCCGCTGTGTCCCGCTGTGTCCCCGCTGTGTGGCCGCTCTGTCCCGCTGTGTATCCCGCTGTGTCCAGTTGTGTCACCGCTGTGTCTCGCTGTGGCCACTCTCTGTCTCCGCTGTCCCCCGCTGGGTCCCCCGCTGTGTCCCGCTGTGTCCCGCTGTGTCCCCCGCTTTGTCCTGCTGTGTCCCGCAGTGTCCCCGCTGTGTCCAGCTGTGTAACACTGTGTCCCGTGGTGTCCCACTTTGTCCCACGCTGTGTCCCCCGCTGAGTCCCCTCTGTGTCGCCTCTGTGTCCCCCTGTGTCCTCGCTGTGTGCCCCGCTGTCTCCCGCTTTGTCTCCCGCTGTGTTCCGCTGTGTCCCGCTGTGTACCCCGCTGTGCCCAGTTTTGTCTCCGCTGTGTCTCGCTGTGTCCCACGCTCTGTCCCACACTGTGTCCCGCCTTGTCCCGCGCTGTGTCCCGTTGTGTCCCCCGCTGTGTCCCGCTGTGTCACCCCCTGTGTCCCCGCTGTGTCACCGCTGTGTCCCGCTGTTTCCTCGCTGTGTCCCCTGCTGTCACCCTCTCTGTCCCCTGCTGTGTCTCACGCTTTTTCCCCGCTGTGTCCCACTGTGTCCCGCTGTGTCCGGCTATGCCCCCACTGTGTCCCGTTGAGTCCACAGCTGTGTACCACACTGTGTAACACTGTGTCCCCGCTGTATCGACGCTGTGTCCCGCTGTGTCCTCGCTGTGTTTCCCTCTGTGTCCCGCTGTGTCCCCCGCTGTGTCCTCGCTGTGTCCCCTGCTGTGTCCCGCTGTGTCCCACTGTGTCCCCGCTGTGTGCCTGCTGTGTCCCGCTGTGTCTCCCGCTTTGTCCCGCTGTGTCCCACTGTGTCCCCGCTGTGTGCCTGCTGTGTCCCGCTGTGTCTCCCGCTTTGTCCCGCTGTGTCCCCACTGTGTCCCGCTGTGTCCCGCTGTGTCCCCACTGTGTGCCCGCTGTGTCCTACTGTGTACCACGCTGTGTCCAGCTGTGTCACCGCTGTGTCTCGCTGTGGCCACTCTCTGTCTCCGCTGTCCCCCGCTGTGTCCCCCGCTGTGGCCCGCTGTGGCCCGCTGTGTCCCCCGCTTTTTCCTGCTGTGTCCCGCAGTGTCCCCGCTGTGTCCCGCTGTGTAACACTGTGTCCCGTGGTGTCCCACTTTGTCCCATGCTGTGTCCCCCGCTGAGTCCCCTCTGTGTCGCCTCTGTGTCCCCCTGTGTCCTCGCTGTGTGCCCCGCTGTCTCCCGCTTTGTCTCCCGCTGTGTTCCGCTATGTCCCGCTGTGTCCCCGCTGTGTCCCCAGCTGTGTCCCGCTCTGTCCTGCTGTGTACCCCGCTGTGTCCTGCTATGTTCCCGCAGTGTCCCCGCTGTGTCCCGCTGTGTCCTCGCTGTGTCCCCAGCTGTGTACCCCACTCTGTCCAGCTGTGTCCCCCGCTGTGTCTCTGCTGTGTCCCCGCTGTGTCCCGCTTTGTCCTGCTGTGTACTGCTGTGTCCCCCGCTGTGTCCGCTGTGTCCTGCTGTGTAACGCTGTTTCTCCGCTGTCTCCCGCTCTGTTCCCCGCTGTGTCTCACGCTTTGTCCCCGCTGTGTCCCACTGTGTCCCGCTGTGCCCCCACTGTATTCGTTGT
>NW_012304960.1:0-2876 GCF_000151885.1 Dipodomys ordii
TAGCAGAAGCAGATCGAGAAGCAGAAAGGAAAAGCAGAAGAACAAGATGGAGAAGGAGATACAGAAGGAGCAGCAGAAGGAGAAGCAGAAAGAGAAGCAGGTAAAGCAGAAGAAGAAGAAGCAGAAGGAGAATCAGAAGGAGAAGCAGCAGAAGAAGAATGGAAGATGAAGAAGATGCAGAAGGAGAAGAAGAAGAAGCAGAAGCAGAAGGAGAAGAAGGAAAAGCAGAAGAAGCAGAAGCAAAAGGAGAAGCAAAAGAAGGAGAAGGAGAAGCAGAAGCAGAAGAATAAGCATAAGGACAAGCACAAGCAGAAGGAGATGCAGAAGGAGAAGCAGGAGAAAGAGAAGAAGCAGAAGTTGAAGGAGAAGCAGAAGTAGGAGGAGAAGGAGGAGAAGCAGAAGCAGAAGGAGAAGCAGAAGCGGAATGAGAAGCAGAAACAGAAGCAGGAGAAGCACAAGAAAAAGAAGCAGGAGAAGCCGAAAGAGAAGAAGCAGAAACAGAAGCAGAAGTAGAAGCAGAAGCAGAAGGAGAAGCAGCAGAACAAGTAGAACCAGAAATTCAGGCAGGAGAAACAGAAGAAACAGAAGCAGCAGCAGAAGGAGAAGCAAAAAGAGAAGCAGAAGAAGAAGAACCAGCAAAAGGAGAAGCAGCAGAAGAAGCAGAAAAACAAGCAGGAGAAGGAGAAGCAGAAAGAGAAGTAGAAGCAGCAGCAGCAGAAGAAGAAGAAGCATAAGAAGCAGAAGCAGGAGAAGCAGAACCAGAAGAAAAAGAAGAAGCATAAGAAGCAGAAGCAGAGGGAGAAGCAGAAGAAGGAGAAGGAGCAGCAGAAGGAGAAGCAGAAGGAGAATCAGGAGGAGAAGCAGAAGAAGGAGAAGCAGAAGCAGAAGAAGAAGCAGAAAAAGAAGCAGAAGCAGAAGAAGATGCAGAAGGAGAAGCAGGAGAAGCAGAAGAAGCAGAAGCAGAAGGAGAAGCAGAAGTAGGAGAAGGAGAAGGAGAAGGAAGGGCAGCAGAATCAATAGGAGAAGCAGAAGGAGAAGCAGAAGCAGAATGAGAAGCAGAAAGAGAAGCAGTAGAAGCAGAAGAAGCAGGAAAAGCAGAAGCAGAAGAAAGAGAAGAAGAAGACGAAGAAGAAGAAGAAGAAGAAGAAGAAGAAGAAGAAGAAGAAGAAGAAGAAGAAGAAGAAGAAGAAGAAGAAGAAGAAGAAGAAGAAGAAGAAGAAGAAGAAGAAGAAGAAGAAGGAGAAGAAGAAGAAGAAGAAGCATAAGGAGAAGCAGAAGAAGCAGAAGCAGGAGTAGCAGAAGCAGAAGAATAAGAATAAGCAAAAGAAGCAGAAGCACTAGGAGAAGCAGAAGAAGGAAAAGGAGTAGGAGCAGCAGAAGGAGTAGTAGAAGCAGAAAGATTAGCAGAAACAGAAGGAGAACAAGAAGGAGAAGCAGGAGAATCAGAAGAAGCAGAAAGAGAAGGAGAAGAAGGAGAAGCAGAATCAGAAGAAACAGAAGAAGAAGAAGCAGAAGAAACAGAAGCAAAAGTAACAGAAGAAGGAGAAGAGCAGAAGCAGAAGCAGAAGGAGAAGCAGAAGCAGAAGGAGAAGGAGAAAGAGAAGCAGGAGAAGCAGAAGAAGCAGGAGAAGCAGAAGCAGAAGAAACAGGAGAAGCCGAAGAAGCAGAAGCAGAATCTGAAGCAGAAGGAGAAACAGAAGAAGCACAATCTGAAGCAGAAGCAGAAGAAACAGAAATAGTAGAATAAGCAGAAGCAGAAGCACCAGGACAAGCAGAAGAACAAGAAGGAGAAGGCGAAAGAGGAAGATTAGGAGTAGGAGAAGCAAAAGGATAAGCAGAAGCAGAAAGAGACGCAGAAGGAGAAGCAGCAAGAGAAGCAGGAGAAGCAGATTAAACAGAAGACGCAGAAGCAGAATGAGAAGCAGAAGGAGAAATTGAAGAAGAAGCAGAAGCAGAAGGAGAAACAGAAGCAGAAGGAGAAGCAGAAGAAGGAGAAGGAGAAGGAGAAGCAGAAAGAGGAGCCGAACGAGAAGAGGAGAAGCAGAAGCAGGAGAAGCATAAACAGAAGAAACGGAAGAAGGAGAAGAAACAGAAGGAGAAGCTGAAACAGAAGGAAAAGCAGAAAGAGAAGCAGGAGAAGCAGAAAGAGCAGCAGAAGGAGGAGCAGGAGATGCAGAAACAGGAGAAGCACAAGTAGAACAAACAGGAAAAGGACAAGAAGCAGAAGCAGAAGGAGAAGCAGATACAGAAGGAGAAGCAGAAAGAGAAGGAGGAGAAGCAGAAGAAGCTGAAGCAGGAGAAGCAGAAGCATAAGAATGTGAAGAAGCAGAAGGAGAACCTGAAGCAGAAGGAGAAGCAGGAGAAGCAGAAGAAGCAGAATCTGGAGAAGCAGAAGGAGAAGCAAAAGGAGAAGCAGAAGCAGAAAGAGAATCAAAAGCAGAAGGAGAAGCAGGAGAAACAGAAGAAGTAGAAGCAGTAGCAGTTTTAGCAGAAGCAGAACGAGAAGCAGAAGGAAAAGCAGAAGAACAAGAAGGAGAAGGGAAACAGAAGGACAAGCAGTAGGAGAATAAGAAGGAGAAGCAGAAGAAGGAGAAGCAGAAGCAGAAGAAGATGCAGAAGGAGAAGCAGAAGAAGCAGAAGCAGAAGGAGAATCAGGAAAAGCAGAAGAAGAAGAAGCAAAAGGAGAAGCAAAAGAAGGAGAAGGAGAAGCAGATGCAGAAGAAGAAGCATAAGGAGAAGCACAAGCAGAAGGAGATGCAGAAGGAGAAGCAGGAGAAGCAGAGGAAGCAGAAGATGAAGGAGAAGCAGAAGTAGGAGAAGGAGAAGGAGGAGAAGCAGAAGGAGAAGCAGAAGCGGAATGAGAACCAGAAAGAGAA
>NW_012304961.1:0-2876 GCF_000151885.1 Dipodomys ordii
TCAGACACATTGGGACACAGCGGGGACACAGCAGGACTCAGCGGGGCACAGCAGTACACAGCGGGACACACCGGGACACAGCGGGGACACAGCAGGGACACAGCGGGGAACACAGCGGGATACAGCGGGGGACACAGGGAGGACACAGCGGGACCGAGGTGAACCCAGCGTCGATATGGCAGGGACACAGCAGGACACAGCGGGGAAAAAAGCGAGGACACAGCGGAACACAGCGTGGGACACAGCGAGGACACAGCGAGGACACAGCACGACACAGCGGGGACACAGCCGTAGACACAGCGGGACACAGTGGCGGACACAGCGGGACACAGCGGGGAACACAGCGAGGACACAGCGGGACCCAGGGCGACACAGCGTCGATACAGCGGGGACACAGCATTACACAGCGTGGTACACAGCTGTGAACACAACGGGACACAGTGGGGGCACAGCGGGACAAAGCGGGACACAGTGGGACGCAGCAGGGACAAAGCTTGAGACACAGCGGGGTACAGAGCGGGAGACAGCGGGGGACACAGCGAGGACACAGCGGTACACAGCGCTGACACTGCGGGGCACACAGCGGTACACAGCGGGGAACACAGCGGGAGACACAGCGGGACACAGAGGGACACAGCGGGGGACACAGGGGGGACACAGCGGGACACAATGGGGGACACAGCGAGGACATATTGGGACACAGCAGGGACACAGCGGGACTCAGCGGGGCAGAGCAGTACACAGCGGGACACACCGGGACACAGCGGGGACACAGCAGGGACACAGCGGGGGACACAGCGGAACACAGCGTGGGACACAGCGAAGACACAGGGGGCCACAGCGGGACACAGTGTGGGACACAGCGAGGACACATTGGGACACAGCAGGGACACAGCGGGACGCAGCGGGGGACACAGCAGTACAAATCGGGACACAGCGGGACACAGCGAGGGACGCAGAGGGGTACACAGCGGGATAAAGCGGGGAACACAGCGAGGACACAACGGGATCAAGCGGGACACAGCGTCGATACAGCGGGAACACAGCGGGACACAGCGGGGTACACAGCTGGGGACACAGCGGGACACAGCGGGGGACACAGCGGGACACAACGGGGAACACAGGGAAGACATAGCGGGACCCAGCGTCGTTACAGCGGAGACTCAGCGGGACACAGCGTGGTGTACAGCTGGGTACACAACGGGACACTGCGGGGGACACAGCGAGGACACAGAGGGACACAGCGGGACACAGCGGGGACACTGCGGGAACATAGTGGGACACAGCGGGGTACACAGCGGGACACAGCGCTACACAGCTAGGGACACAGCGGGGACAAAGCGGCAGACAGCGGAGACAGAGAGGGGCCAAAGAGAGACGCAGCGGTGACACAGCTGGACACAACGTAGTACACAGCAGGACACAGCCAGGCACACAGCGGGGACACAGCAGGGTCCAAGCGGGACATAGCGGGACACAGCGGAGCACAGCAGGGGACACAGCGGGACACAGCAGGGGACCCAGCTAGGACACAGCGGGACACAGCGGGGGACACAGCTGGGGACACAGCGGGACACAGCAGGGAACTCAGCGAGGACACAGCGGGACCCAGCAGGACACAGCGTCGATACAGCAGGGACACAGTGTTACACAGCGTGGTACCCAGCTGTGGACACATCGGGACAGAGTGGGGGCACAGCGAGACACAGCGGGACACAGCGAGGACACAGAGGGACACATTGGTGACACAGCGGAGGACACAGCAGGACACAGCAGCGGACACAGCGGGGGACACAGCGGGACACAGCGCGACACAGCGGGGGACACAATGTGGACACAGCGGGACACAGCAGGGGACACAGCGAGGACACAGCGGAACATAGCGGGGGACACAGAGAGGACACAGTGGGACACAGCGAGACACAGCGGGACACAGCGTGGACACAGCAGTAGACACAGCGGAACATAGCAGGGGACACAGCTGGGGACACAACGGGACACAGCAGGGGACACAGCGAGGACAGAGCAGGACACAGCGGGACACAGCGGGAACACAGCGTCGATACAGCGGGGACACAGCGAGACCCCGCGGGCAACACAGGAAGGAAACAGCGGGACCCAGTGGGACACAGCGTCGATACAGCAGGACACAAAGGGGTACACAGCTGGGGACACAACAGGACACAGCGGGGGACACAGCGGTACACAGCGGGACATAGCAGGGACACAGCGGGACCCAACGGGAGACCCAGCGAGGAAACAGCGGGACACAGCGGGGGACACAGGGGGACACAGCGGGGCACACAGCGGGACACAGCGGGGAACACAGCGAGGACACAGCGGGGGACACAGCGTCGATACAGCGGGCACACAGCGTTACACAGCGTGGTACACAGCTGTGGACACAACGGGACACAGTGGGGGCACAGCGGGACACAGCGGGACACAGTGGGACACAGCGGGGAAAAAGCGTGAGACACAGCGGGGGACAGAGCTGGAGACAGCGGGGGACACAGCGAGGACAAAGCAGGACACAGCGCTGACACAGCGGGGTCTCAGCGGGGGACACAGCGGGAGACAAAGAGGGACACCACGGAACACAGCGGGACACAGCAGGAAACAGCAGTGATACTGCGTGGACACAGTGGGACACAGCGGGGACACAGCGGGACACAGAGGGGGACAGAGCGGGACACAGTGGGGGACAGAGCGTGGGACACAGCGAGACACAGCGGGGTCAAAGCTGGTCACAGCGGGGTACACAGAGGGACACATCGGGGACGCAGTGGGGAAACAGCGTGACACAACAGGACACAGCAGGACACAGCGGGGGACACAGCAAGGACACAGCGGCACACAGCATGGGACACAGCAAG
>NW_012304962.1:0-2876 GCF_000151885.1 Dipodomys ordii
CCTCTGTGTCCCCCGCTGTGTCCCGCTGTGTCACCCGCTGTGTCCCCCGCTGTGTCCCGCTGTGTCCCCCGCTGTGTCCTTGTGTGTCCCCTCCTGTGTCCCGCTGTGTACCCCTCTGTGTCCCCCGCTGTGTCACGCTGTGTCCCCCGATGTATCCTCGCTGTGTTCCCTGCTGTCTCCCGCTGTGTACACCTCTGTGTCCCATGCTGTGTCCCGCTGTGTACTGCTATGTCCCCCGCTGAGTCCCCCTGTGTCCCCGCTGTGTCCCAATATGTCCTCGCTGTGTCCCCCTCTGTGTCCCGCTGAGTCCCGCTGTGTCCCCCGCTGTGTCCCCCGCTGTGTCCCCCGCTGTGTCCGCTGTGTCCCCCGCTGTTTCCCGCTGTGTCCCCCCTGTGTCCCCCGCTGTGTCCCGTTGTGTCCCGCTGTGTCCCCCGCTGTGTCCCGCTGTGTCCTTGCTGTGTCCTCGGCTGTGTCCCGCTGTGTCCCCCGCTGTGTCCCGCTGTGTCCTTGCTGTGTCCTCCGCTATGTCCCGCTGTGTCCTCGCTGTGTCCCCCGCTGTGTCCTGCTGTGTCCCTCGCTGTGTCCTGCTGTGTCACGCTCTTTCCCTGCTGTATCCCCGCTGTGTACCTCCGTGTACCCCGCTGTTTCCAGCTTTGTCCCTGCTGTGTCTTGCTGTGTCCCACGCTCTGTCCTCCCCTGTGTCCCGCTGTGTCGTCGCTGTTTCGACGCTGTGTCCCGCTGTGTCCCGCTGGGTCCTCGCTGTGTTCCCCGCTGTGTCCCGCTGTGACCCCCACTTTGTCCTCCGCTCTGTTCCCTGCTGAGTCCCTGCTGTGTCCCCGCTCTGTCCTACTGTGTCCTCGCTGTGTCCCCCGCTGTCTCCCGCTCTGTCCCCTGCTGTGTCTCAAGCTTTGTCCCCGCTCTGTCCCGCTGTGTCCCGATGTGTCCCCCCTGTGTCCCGTTGTGTCCCCAGCTGTGTACCTCGCTGTATCCCGCTGTGTCACCGCTGTACCGACGCTTGGTCCCGCTGTGTCCTCGCTGTGTTCCCTGCTTTGTCCTGCTGTGTCCTCCGCCGTGTCCCCCGCTCTTCCGCTTTGTCCCCCACTGTGTCCCGCTGTGTTCTGCTTTGTCCCCCACTGTGTCTCGCTGTGTTCCGCTTGGTCCCCCGCTGTTTCTCTGCTGTGTCCCCGCTGTGTCCAGCTATGTCACGCTGTGTCCTGCTGTGTCACACTGTGTCCCCCGCTGAGTCCCGCTGTGTCCTCGCTGTGTCGCCCACTGTGTCCCGCTGTGTCCTCGCTGTGTCCCCTGTTGTGTCCCGCTGTGTCCTCCACTGTGTCCCGCTGTGTCCCACTGTGTCCCTGCTGTGACCCGCTGTGTTTCGCTGTGTCCCCGCTGTGTCCCCGTTGTGTCCCGCTGTGTACCCCGCTGTGTCCCGATGTGTACCGCTGTGTCCTTTCTGTGACCCCCTCTGTCCCCACTGTATCGACGCTGTGTCCCGCTGTGTCCGCGCTGTGTTCCCCGCTGTGTCCCGCTGTGTACCCCTCTGTGTCCCCCGTTTTGTCCCGCTGTGTCCCCCACTATGACCCGCTGTGTCCCGCTGTGTCCCCCACTGTGTCCCTGGTGTCTCCCCGGTGTGTCCCACTGTGTCCCGCTGTGTACTGCTGTGTCTCCCGTAGTGTCCACGCTGTGTCCCGCTGTGTCCTCGCTGTGTCCACCGCTGTGTCCCGTTGTGTCCCCAGCTGTGTACCCTGCTGTGTCCCGCTCTGTCCCCGCTGTATCGATGCTGTGTCCTGCTGGGTCCCACTGTGTCCTCGCTGTGTTCCCCATTGTGTCCCGCTGTGTACCCCGATGTGTCCCCCGCTGTGTCCCTGCTGTGTCCCTGCTGTGTCCCCGCTGTGTCCCGCTGTGTCCTCGATGTGTCCCACGCTGTGTTCCGCTGTGTCCCCCGCTGTGTCCCGCTGTGTCCCACTGTGTCCCCCGCTGTGTCCCCACTGTGTGCCCTCTGTCCCGATGTGGACCCCGCTGTGTCCAGCTGTGTCCCCGCTGTGTCCCGCTGTGTCCCCTCTCTGTCCCCGGCTGTCCCCCGCTGTGTTCCACGCTGTGTCCCGCTGTGTCCCGCTGAGTCGCCCGCCTTGTCCCCCTGTGCCCCTGCAGTGTCCCCGCTGTGTCCCACTGTGTCACACTGTGTCACACTGTGTCCCAGTGTTGTCCTGCTTTAGGCCCCACGCTGTGACCTCGCTGTGTTTCTCACTGTGTCCAGCTGTGTACCCTTCTCTGTCCTCCGCTGTGTCCCGCTGTGTACCCCGCTGTGTCCAGCTGTGTCCTCGCTGTGTCCCCGCTGTCTCCTGCTTTGTCCCACGCTGTGTCCCGCTGTGACCCGCTGTGTCCTCGCTGTGTCCCCCGCTGTGTCCCGCTGTGTCCACTGCTGTGTCCCGCTGTGTACACCGCTGTGTCCCACTATGTTCCCGCAGTTTTCCCGCTGTGTCCCGCTGTGTCCCACTGTGTCCCGTGGTGTCCCAGTTTGTCCCCGGCTGTGTCCTCTGGTGAGTCCCCGCTGTGTCCTGCTGTGTACCCCGCTGTGTCCAGCTGTGTCACGGCTGTGTCCCGCTGTGGCCCATCTCTGTCTCCGCTGTGTCCCACTGTGTCCCCCACTTTGTCCCTCTGTGTCCCGCCGTGTCCCCCGCTTTGTCCTGCTGTGTCCCCGCAGGGTCCCGCTGTGTCCCACTGTGTCCCGTGGTGTCCCTCTTTGTCCCTTGCTGTGTCCCCCGCTGAGTCCCCTATGTTTGGCCGCTGTGTCCCTCTGTGTCCTCGCTGTGTCCCCCGCTGTCTCCTGCTTTGTCCCCCGCTGTGTTCCGCTGTGTCAGGCTGTGTCCTCGCTA
>NW_012304963.1:0-2876 GCF_000151885.1 Dipodomys ordii
CGGGACACAGTGGGGACACAGCGGGGACACAGCGGGGACACAGCGGGGACACAGCGTGACACAGCGGGGGACACAGCGGGGGACAGCGGGGACACAGAGGAACACAGCAGGACACTGAGGGGACACAGAAAGGACACAACGGGACACAGCGGGACACACCGGTGGACACAGCGGGACACAGCGGGGACAAAGCGGGGACACAGCGGGACAAAACGGGACACAGGTGGACACAGTGGGGACACAGCAGGGGACACAGCGAGGGACAGCAGGGACACAGCCGGACACAGCAGGACACAGCGGGAAACAGCGGGGACACAGCGAGGACACAGCGGGACACAGCGGGACAAAGAGGGGACACAGCGGGGGACACAGCAGTACACAGCGAGGACACAGCAGGGGACACAGCAGGACACAGAGGGGAACAAAGGGGGCACACATTGGGACACAGCGGGGGACACAGCGAGACAAAGCGGGATACAGTGGGGACAGAGTGGGACACAGCGGGGAAATAGCGGGGGACACAGCGGGACACAGCGGGGACAGAGTGGGACACAGCGGGGACACAGCGGGGGACACAGCAGGGACACAGCGGGGACACAGCGGGACACACCGGGGACACAGCGGGGACACAGTTGGACACAGCAGCGACACAGCGGAACACAGCGGGGGACACAGCGGGACACAGCCTGGGACAGAGCGGGACACAGCGTGGACACAGCGGGACACAGCGAGACACAGCAGTGACAAAGCAGAGACACAGCGGGACACATCGGGACACAGCGGGACCCAGCGGGGACACAGCGGGGGACAGAGGGGACACACCGGTGGACAACGGGGACAAAGCAGGACAGCGCGGGAGTCACAGTGGGAAACAGCGGAGACACAGGGGGACACAGGGGGCGACACAGAGGGACACAGCGGGACACAGCGGGACACAGCGGGACAGAGCGGAAACACAGCGGGGACAAAGCGGGGGACACAGTGGGGGACACAGCGGTTAACAGCGGGGGACAGAGCTGGACTCAGCTGGGGACACATCAAAGGACACAGCGGGTGACACAGCGGGGAAAACAGCGGGACACAGCGGGGACACAGCGGGACAGTGTGGGGAACACAGCAGAATATAGCAGGGGACACAAGGAGGACAAAGCGGACCACAGAGGGACACAGCATAGGACACAGCAAGGCCACTGTGGGACACAGCGGGACACAGCGGGGGACACAGCAGGGGACACAGCAGGACACAGGGGGACACAGCGGGACACAGCGGGGACACAGCAGGGGACACAGCGGGACACAAAGGGGGACCCAGCGTTAGACAGCGGGGACACAGTGGGACACAGCGGGGACACAGCGGGGGACACAGCGGGGGACAACGGTGACACACCGGCGGAGAACGGGGACACAGCAGGACACAGCGGGACACAGCAGGGGACACAGCGGGACACAGTGGGGGACACAGCGGGGACACAGCGGGACACAGCGGGACCCAGGGGGGACACAGTGGGACACAGCGGGACACAGCGGGGGACACAGCAGGGGACACAGCAGGACACAGAGGGGAACAAAGGGGGCACACAGTGGGACACAGCGGGGGACACAGCGGGACAAAGCGGGACACAGTGGGGACAGAGTGGGACACAGCGGGGAAATAGCGGGGGACACAGCGGGACACAGCGGGGACAGAGTGGGACAGAGTGGGGACACAGCAGGGGACACAGCGGGGACACAGCGGGGACACAGCGGGACACACCGGGGACACAGTGGGGACACAGCGGGACACAGCACGACACAGCGGAACACAGTTGGGGACACAGCGGGACACAGCCTGGGACAGAGTGGGACACAGCATGGACACAGCGGGATACAGCGAGACACAGCAGTGACAAAGCGGCGACACAGCGGGACACATCGGGACACAGCGGGACACAGAGGGGACACAGCGGGGGACAGAGGGGACACACCGGTGGACAACCGGGACACAGCAGGACAGCGCGGGGGTCACAGTGGGAAACAGTGGAGACAAAGGGGGACACAGGGGGTGACACAGAGGGACACAGCGGGACACAGCGGGACAGAGCGGGGACACAGCGGAAACAAAGCAGGGGACACAGTGGGGACACATCGGTACACAGCGGGACACAAGGGGTACACAGCAGGACACAGAGGGACACAGCGGGAAACACAACCAGACACAGCGGGGGAAACAGCGGGACAAAGCGGGACACAGTGGGGACAGAGTGGGACACAGCGGGGACACAGCGGGGGACACAGCGGGGACACAGCGGGGACACAGCGGGACACACCGGAGACACAGCAGGGACACAGCGGGACACAGCAGCCACACAGCGGAACACAGCGGGGGACACAGCGGGACACAGCCTGGGAGAGTGGGACACAGCGTGGACACAGCGGGACACAGCGAGACACAGCAGTGACAAAGCGGCGACACAGCGGGACACATCGGGACACAGCGGGACACAGCGGGGACACAGCGGGGGACAGAGGGGACACAACGGTGGACAACGGGGACACAGCAGGACAGCGCGGGGGTCACAGTGGGAAACAGCGGACACACAGGGGTACACAGGGGGCGACACAGAGGGACACAGCGGGACACAGCGGGACAGAGCGGGGACCCAGCGGGGACAAAGTGGGGGACACAGTGCGGACACATCGGTACACAGCGGGGACACAGAGGGACTCAGCGGTTACACAGCGAGGACACACCAGGGACACAGCGGGACACAGCGGAGACAAAGCGGGGACACAGTGAGACAAAGCGAGGACACAGCGGGACACTGCGGAAGACACAGCTGGGGACAGCGGTGACACACCGGTGGACAGCGGGGACACAGCCGGACACAGCGGGACAC
>NW_012304964.1:0-2876 GCF_000151885.1 Dipodomys ordii
CGGGGGACACAGCGGGACACAGTGGGGGACAGAGTGTGGGACACAGCGAGACACAGCGGGGACAAAGCTGGACACAGCGGGTACACAGAGGGAAACAGCGGGGACACAGTGGGGAAACAGCGTGACACAGCAGGACACAGCGGGAAACAGCCGGGGACACATCGATGACACAGCGGCACAGAACGGGGGACACAGCAAGGACACAGTGGGACACAGCGGGGGACACAGCGAGACATAGCGGGGGACACAGCGGGGGACACAGAGGGACACAGCGGGACACAGCGGGGGACAAAGGGAGGACACAGCGGGACACAGCGGGGGACATAGCGAGGACACAGCGGGACACAGCGGGGGAAACAGCGAGGACATAGCGTGACACAGAGGGGACACAGCGGGGGACAAAGCGGGAGACAGCAGGGGACACAGCGAGGACACAGCAGGACACAGCGGCCACAAAGAGGGGACTCAGCGGTGGACACAGCGGGGGACAAAGAGGGACACCACGCGACACAGTGTGACACAGTGGGACACAGCGGGACACTGCGGGGACACAGCAGGACAAAGCGGGGGACACAACGGGACACAGCGGGCACACAGCGGGGACACAGCGGGACACAGCGGGGACAGAGCGGGACACAGTCGGACACAGCGGGACACAGCGGGGGACACAGCGGGAGACAAAGAAGGACACCATGGAACACAGCGGGACACAGCAGGAAACAGCAGTGACACTGCGGGGACACAGTGGGACACAGCGGGGGACACAGCGGGACACAGAGGGGGACAGAGCGGGACACAGTGGGGGACACAGCCGGACACAGCAGGGGAAACAGTGGGGGACACAGCGGGACTCAGCGGGACACAGCGAGGACACAGCGGGACAGAGCGGGACACTGCAGGGCACAGCGGGGGACACAGCGGGACACAGCGGGGGACACAGCGAGGACACAACGGAACACAGAGTGGGACACAGTGAGGACACAGCGGGACACAGCGGGACACAGCCGGGTCCCAGCAGTGGACAAAGCCGGGTCCCAGCTGTGGACACAGCGGGACACAGCGGGGGACACATCGGGACACAGCGGGGGACACATGGAGGACTCAGCGGGACAAAGTGGGGACACAGCGGCGACTCACTGGAGGACACAGCCGGGGACAAAGCGGGACACCACAGAACACAGTGGGAAACAGCGTGAGACAGCGGGGAAACTGCGGGGACACAGGGAGACAAAGCGTGGGACACATAGGGACACAGCGGGGGACACAGTGGGGGACATAGCGGGACACAGCGGGACACAGCAGGGGGACACAGCGAGGACACCACGGAACACAGCGGGACACAGCGGGAAACAGAGGGGATCCTGCGGGGACACAGTGGTACACAGTGGGGACACAGTGGGAAACAGCGGGGGACACAGCGGGACACAGTGGGGGACAAAGCCAGGACACAGCGGGACACAACGGGACACAGCAGGGGGACACAGCGAGGACACCACGGAACACAGAGGGACACAGCGGGAAATAGAGGGGTACCTGCGGGGACACCGTGGTACACAGTGGGGGACACAGTGGGAAACAGCGGGGGACACAGCGGGACACAGTGGGGGACAGAGCGTGGGACACAGCGAGACACAGCGGGGACAAAGCTGGACACAGCGAGGTACACAGAGGGACACAGCTGGGACACAGCGGGGAAACAGCGTGACACAGCAGGACACAGCTGGAAACAGCGGGGGACACAGCGAGGACACAGCGGCACACATCGGGGGACACAGCAAGGACACAGTGGGAAACAGCGGGGGACACAGCAAGACATAGCGGGGGACACAGCGGGGGACACAGAGGGACACAACGGGACTCAGCGGGGGACACAGCAGTACACAGCGGGACACAGCGGGGACACAGCAGGGACACAGCGGGGGACACAGGGATGACACAGCGGGTCCCAGCGGGACCCAGCATCGATAAAGCAGGGACACAGCGGGACACAGAGGGTAAAAAAGTGAGGACACAGCGGAACACAGCGGGGACACAGCCGTAGACACAGCAGGACACAGTGGCGGACACAGCGGGACACAGCGGGGAACACAGCGAGGACACAGCGGGACCCTGCGCGACACAGCGTCGATACAGCGGGGACAGAGCGTTACACAGCGAGGTACACAGCTGTGGACACAGCGCGACACAGTGGGACACAGCAGGCACAAAGCTTGAGACACAGCGGGGTACAGAGCGGGAGACAGCGGGGGACACAGCGAGGACACAGCGGGACAGAGCACTGACACTGCGGGGGACACAGCGGTACACAGCGGGGGACACAGCAGGACACAGCGAGGCACAGCGGGGGACACAGGGAGGACACAGCGGGGGACACAGCGAGGACACATTGGGACACAGCAGGGACACAGTGGGGACTCAGCGGGGGACACAGCGGGACACAGCGGGGAACACAGGGAGGACATAGCGGGACCCAGCGGGACCCAGCGCCGTTACAGCGGGGACACAGCGGGACACAGCGGGGTGCACAGCTGGGGACACAACGGGACACTCGGGGGACACAGCGAGGACACAGCGGGACACAGCGGGACACAGCGGGGACACTGCGGGAACATAGTGGGACACAGCGGCGACACAGATGGGACTCAGCGGGACAAAGCGGGGGACACAGCGGGACACAGTGGGACACAGCTAGGGACACAGCGGGGACAAAGTGGCAGACAGCCGGGGACACAGCGAGGACACAGCGGGACACAGCGGCGACACAGATGGGACTCAGCGGGACAAAGCGGGGGACACAGCGGGACACAGCGGGACACAGTGGGGGACACAGCGGGGGACAGCGGAGACAGAGAGGGGCCAAAGCGAGACACAACGGT
>NW_012304965.1:0-2876 GCF_000151885.1 Dipodomys ordii
GCCCTTGCAGTGTCCCAGACAGAGTCACAATGAGACACACAGTGTCCCGTTGTAGTCTTACTTTGGCCCCCGCTGTGACCTCACTGTATATCTCTCTGTATACAACAGTGTACCCATAAGTGTCATCCAGAGTGTCCCCGCTGTGTACCCCGCTATGTCCAGCAGTGTCCTCGCTGAGTCCCACACTATCTCGTGCTTTGTCCCACGCAGTGTCACGCTGTGACCCGCTGTGTCCTCGCTGTGTCCCCCGCTGTGTCCCGCTGTGTCCACTGCTGTGTCCCGCTGTGTACCCCGCTGTGTCCCGCTATGTTCCCGCAGTGTCCCCGCTGTGTCCCGCTGTGTCCCACTGTGTCCCGTGATGTCCCAGTTTGTCCCCCGCTGTGTCCCATGGTGAGTCCCCGCTGTGTCCAGCTGTGTCCTGCTGTGTACCCCGCTGTGTCCAGCTGTGTCACGGCTGTGTCCCGCTGTGGCCCATCTCTGTCTCCGCTGTGTCACACTGTGTCCCCCAGTTTGTCCCGCTGTGTCCCGCCGTGTCCCCCGACTTTGTCCTGCTGTGTCCCAGCAGGGTCCCGCTGTGTACCACTGTGTCCCACTGTGTCCCGTGGTGTCCCTCTTTGTCCCCTGCTGTGTCCCCCGCTGAGTCCCCTCTGTGTGGCCGCTGTGTCCCTCTGTGTCCTCACTGTGTCCCCCGCTGTCTCCCACTTTGTCCCCCGCTGTGTTCCGCTGTGTCATGCTGTGTCCTCGCTGTGTCCCCCGCTGTGTCCCGCTGTGTCCCCACTATGTCCCCAGCTGTGACCCGCTGTGTCCCGCTGTGTACCCCGCTGTGTCCCGCTATGTTCCCGCAGTGTCCTGCTGTGTCCCGCTGTGTCCCGCTGTGTCCTCGCTGTGTCCCCCGCTGTGTCCCGTTGTGTCCCCAGCTGTGTACCTCGCTGTGGCCCAATGTGTCCTCGCTGTGTCATGCTCTGTCCTGCTCTGTCCCCGCTGTGTCCCGCTGTGTCCCGCTGTGTCCCCACTGTGTGCCCGCTGTGTCCCTCTGTGTACCCCGCTGTGTCCCGCTGTGTCCCCTCTCTGTCCCCCGCTGTGTCCCCCGCTGTGTCCCGCTGTGTCCCGCTGTGTCCCGCTGTGTCACACTGTGTCCCGTGTTGTCCCGCTTTGTCCCCCGCTGTGACCTCGTTGTGTTTCCCGCTGTGTCCCGCTGTGTACCACTCTGTGACCCCGCTGTGTCCCGCTCGGTATCCCGCTGTGTCCCTCTATGTTCCCGCAGTGTCCCCGCTGTGTCCCGCTGTGTCCTTGCTGTGTCCACTGCTGTGTCCCGTTGTGTCCCCAGCTGTGTTCCCCGTTGTGTCCCGCTGAGTCCCCCGCTGTGTCCGCAGCTGTGTCCCTGCTGTGTCCCTGCTGTGTCCACGCTGTGTCCCGCTGTGTCCCGCTTTGTCCTCGCTGTGTCCCAAGCTGTGTTCCGCTGTGTCCCCTGCTGTGTCCCCCGCTGTGTCCCGCTGTGTCCCGCTGTGTCCCTGCTGTGCCCCACTGTGTCCCCCGCTGTGTCCCGCTGTGTCCCTGCTGTGACCCGCTCTGTCCCCGCTGTATTGACGCTGTGTCCCGGTGTGTCCCACTGTGTCCGCGCTGTGTTCCCGGCTGTGTCCCGCTGTGTACCCCTCTGTGTCCCCCGCTGTGTCCCGCAGTGTCCCCGGCTGTGACTCACTGTGTTCAGCTGTGTCCCCCGCTGTGTCCCATTGTGTGCCCCCGGTGTCCCGCTGTGTCCCCTCTCTGTCCCCAGCTGTCCCCCGCTGTTTCCCCCGCTGTGTCCCACTGTGTCCCGCTGTGTCGCCCCTTTTGCCCCGCTGTGCCCCTGCAGTGTCCCCGCTGTGTCCCACTGTGTCACACTGTGTCCCGTGTTGTCCTGCTTTGGCCCCCGCTGTGACCTCGCTGTGTTTCTCTCTGTGACCCGCTGTGTACCCTTCTGTGTCCTCCGCTGTGTCCCGCTGTGTACCCCGCTGTGTCCAGCTGTGTCCTCGCTGTGTCCCCCGCTGTCTCCTGCTTTGTCCCACGCTGTGTCCCGCTGTGACCCGCTGTGTCCTCGCTGTGTCCCCCGCTGTGTCCCGTTGTGTCCCGCTGTGTCCCCGCTGTGTCCCGCAGTGTCCCGCTGTGTCCCGCTGTGTCCTTGCTGTGTCCCACGCTGTGTCCTGCTGTGTCCACTGCTGTGTCCCGCTGTGTTCCCGCTGTGTCCCCCTGTGTCCCCCACTGTGTCCCGCTGTGTCCCGCTGTGTCCTTGCTGTGACCCGCTCTGTGCCCGCTGTATCGACGCTTTGTCCCGCTCTGTCCCGCTGTGTCCGCGCTGTGTTCCCCGCTGTGTCCCGCTGTGTACCCCTCTGTGTCCCCTGCTGTGTCCTGCTGTGTCCCCCGCTGTGACCAGCTGTGTCCCGCTGTGTCCCCCACTGTGTCCCTGCTGTCTCCCCGCTGTGTCACACTGTGTCCTGCTGTGTACTGCTGTGTCTCGCGCTGAGTTCCTCTGTGTCCCGCTGTGTCCCAATGTGTCCTTGCTGTGTCAGGCTTTGTCCTGCTCTGTCCCCGCTGTGTCCCGCTGTGTCCCGCTGTGTCCCCACTGTGTGCCCGCTGTGTCCCTCTGTGTACCCTGCTGTGTCCAGCGGTGTCCCCGCTGTGTCCCGCTGTGTCACCTCTCTGTCCTCTGCTGTCCCCCATGTGTCCCCCGCTGTGTCCCGCTGTGTCCTGCTGTGTCACACTGTGTCCCATGTTGTCCAGTTTTGTTCCCCGCTGTGACCTCGTTGTGTTTCCCGCTGTGTCCCGCTGTGTACCACTCTGTGACCCCGCTGTGTACGGCTCTGTACCCCGCTGTGTCCCGCTATGTTCCCGCAGTGTAC
>NW_012304966.1:0-2876 GCF_000151885.1 Dipodomys ordii
TGTCCCTACTGTGTCCCGTTGTGTCCACAGCTTTGTAATGCTGTGTCCCAGCTGTATCGACGCTGTGTCCCGCTGGGTCCCACTGTGTCCTCGCTGTGTTCCCCGCTCTGTCCCGCTGTGTCGCCCGCTGTGTCCCCCACTGTGTCCTCGCTGTGTCCCCCGCTGTGTCCCCCTGTGTCCTCGCTGGGTCCTCCGCTGGGACCCGCTGGGTCCCCTGCTGTGTCCCGCTGTGTCCCGCTGTGTCCCGCTCTGTCCCTGCTGTGTCCTGCTGTGTCCCGCTGTGTTCCAGCTGTGTGCCCGCTGTGTCCCGCTATGTACTCCGTTATGTCCAGCTGTGTCTCCGCTGTGTCCTCGCTGTGTCCCCCACTGTGTCCTGCTGTGTCCCGCTGTGTCTTGCGCTTTGTCCCGCTGTTTCCTTGCTGTGTCCCTCGCTGTTTGCTGCTGTGTCCTCGCTGTGTCCCCCGCTGTGTCCCGCTGTGTCCTGTTGTGTCACGCTGTTTCTCTGCTGTGTCCCCGCTCTGTCCTTCTGTATACCCCACTGTGTCCAGCTTTGTCCTCGCTGGGTCTCTCTGTGACCCACGCTCTGTCCCCCACTGTGTCCCGCTCTGTCCCCCGCTGTGTCCCGCTGAGTCCCCGCATGGTCACCTCTGTTTCCCACTTTGTCTCGCTGTGTTCCGTGGTGTCCCGCTTTGTCCCCCGCTGTGTCCCCCGCTGAGTCGCTGCTGTGTCACCAGCTGTGTCTCACGCTTTGTCCCCTCTGTGTCCCACTGTGTCACGCTGTGTCCTGCTGTGCCTCCACTGTGTCCGGTTGTGTCCACAGCTGTGTACCACTCTGTGTAATGCTGTGTCCCCGCTGTGTCCTCGCTGGGTCCCCCACTGTGTCCCGCTGTGTCCTCGCTGTGTCCCCCGCTGTCTCCCGCTTTGTCCACCGTTGTGTCCCGCTCTGTCCCGCTGTGTCCTCGCTGTGTCCCCCGCTGTGACCCGCTGTGTCCCGCTGTGTCCCGCTCTGTCCCTGCTGTATCCTGCTGTGTCCCGCTGTGTCCCAGCTGTGTGCCCGCTGTGTCCCGCTATGTACTCCGTAGTGTCCAGCTGTGTTTCCGCTGTGTCCTCGCTGTGTCCCCCGTTGTGTCCTGCTGTGTCGCGCTGTGACTTGCGCTTTGTCCCGCTGTGTCCCTGCAGTGTCCCCGCTGTGTCCCGCTGTGTCACAATGTGTCCCATGGTGTCCCGCTTTGTCCCCAAATGTGTCCACCGCTGAGTCCCCTCCGTGTCTTTTCTGTGTCCCGCTGTGTACCGCTGTGTCCTCCCTGTGTCCCCCGCTGTGTTCCGCTGTGTCCCCTCTGTGTCCCCATCTGTGTCTCGCGTTGTCCCGCTGTGTACACCAACTGTGTCCCGCTATGCTCCCGCAGTGTCCCCACTGTGTCCCGCTGTGTCCCGCTGTGTCCTCGCTGTGTCCACCGCTTTGTCCCGTTGTGTCCCCAACTGTGTTCCCCGCTGTGTCCCGCTCTGTCCCCTCTGTATCGACACTGGGTCCCGCTGGGTCCCGCTGTGTCCTCCCTATGTTCCCCGCAGTGTCCCGCTGTGTCCCCCACTGTGTCCCACTGTGTCTACTGCTGTGTCCCCGCTGTGTCCCGCTGTGTCTCGCTGTGTCCTTGCTCTGTCCCACGCTGTGTTCCCCTGTGTCCTCGCTGTGTTCCCTGCTGTGTCCCGCTGTGTACCCCTCTGTGTCCCCCGCTCTGTCCCGTTGTGTCCACTGCTGTGTCCACACTGTGTCCCACTGTGTCCCCTGCTGTGTCCCCAGCTGTGTCCGGCTCTGTCCCCTCTATGTCCCGCTGTGTCCACTGCTGTGTCCCTGCTGTGTCCCTCTGTGCTCCCCACTGTGTCCCGCTGTGTCCTCGCTGTGTCCCCCGCTGTGTCCCGCTGTGTACTCACTGTTTCCCCCGCTGTGTCCCGCTGTGTCCCCCGCTGTGTCCCCCACTGTGTCCCGCTGTGTCCCGCTATGTACCCCGCTGATTCCTGCTATGTTCCCACAGTGTCCCCGCTGTGTCCCGCTGTGTCCCACTGTGTCCCGTGCTGTCCCGCTTTGTCCCCCGCTGTGTTCCCCGGTGAGTCCCGGCTGTGTCCCTGCTGTGTCCGTCTGTGTCCTCCCTGTGTCCCCCGCTGTGACCCGCTGTGTTTCCCGCTGGGTCCAGCTGTGTCTACTGCTTTGTCCTCGCTGTGTCCCGCTGTGTCCCGCTGTGTCCCTACTGTGTCCAGTTGTGTCCACAGCTTTTAAATGCTGTGTCCCCGCTGTATCGACGCTGTGTCCCGCTGGGTCCCACTGTGTCCTCGCTGTGTTCCCCGCTGTGTCCCGCTGTGTCGCCCGCTGTGTCCCCCACTGTGTCCTCGCTGTGTCCCCCGCTGTGTCCCCCTGTGTCCTCGCTGGGTCCTCCGCTGGGACCCGCTGGGTCCCCTGCTGTGTCCCGCTGTGTCCCGCTGTGTCCCGCTCTGTCCCTGCTGTGTCCTGCTGTGTCCCGCTGTGTTCCAGCTGTGTGCCCGCTGTGTCCCGCTATGTACTCCGTTATGTCCAGCTGTGTCTCCGCTGTGTCCTCGCTGTGTCCCCCACTGTGTCCTGCTGTGTCCCGCTGTGTCTTGCGCTTTGTCCCGCTGTTTCCTTGCTGTGTCCCTCGCTGTTTGCCGCTGTGTCCTCGCTGTGTCCCCTGCTGTGTCCCGCTGTGTCCTGTTGTGTCACGCTGTTTCTCCGCTGTGTCCCCGCTCTGTCCTTCTGTATACCCCACTGTGTCCAGCTTTGTCCTCGCTGGGTCCCTCTGTGACCCACGCTCTGTCCCCCACTGTGTCCCGCTCTGTCCCACCGACTGTGTCCCGCTGAGTCCCCGCAC
>NW_012304967.1:0-2876 GCF_000151885.1 Dipodomys ordii
CTTCTGATTCTTCTGCTGATCCTGCTTCTCCTTCTGCATCTCTTTCTGCTTGTGCTTGTCCTTATGCTTCTGCTTCTGCTTCTCCTTCTCCTTCTTTTTCTTTTCCTTTTCCTTTTGCTTCTGCTTCTTCTGCTTTTCCTGCTTCTCCTCCTGCTTCTGCTTCTTCTGCTTCTACTGCTTCTCATTCTGCATCTTCTTCTGCTTCTCCTTCTGATTCTCCTTTTGCTTCTTCTTCTTCTGCTTTACCTGCTTCTCTTTCTGCTTCTCCTTCTGTTTCTCCTTCTGTTTCTCCTTCTCCTTCTTGTTCTTCTGCTTTTCCTTCTGCTTCTGCTACAACTGCTTCTGCTTCTACTTCTTCTGTTTCTTCTGCTTGTCCTTCTGCTTTTGATTCTCTTTCTGCTTCTGCTTCTCGTTCTGCTTCTTATTCTGCTTCTTCAGATTCTGCTTCTTCTGCTTCTCCTGCTTCTCCTTCTGCTTCAGGTTCTCCTTCTGCTTCTTCACATTCTTATGCTTCTGCTTCTCCTGCTTCTGCTTCTTCTGCTTTCCCTCCTTCTCTTCCTGCTTCTCCTTCTCTTTCTGCTTCTCCTTCTGCTTCTGCTTCTTGTCCTTCTTGTGTTTCTTCTGCTTCTGCTTCTCAAGTTTCTGTATCTCCTGCTTCTCCTTCTGCTGCTCTTTCTGCTTCCCCTGCTGCTTTTCCTTCTCCTGCTCCTTCTTCTGCTTCTCTTTCGGCTTCTCCTTCTGTTTCTCCTACTCCTTCTCTTTCTCGTTCTTCTGCTTTTCCTTCTTCTTCTCCTTCTGCTTCTGCATCTTCTGCTTCTTCTGCTACTGCCTCTGCCTCTTCTGTTTCTTCTGCTTCCCCTTCTGCTTCTCCTTCTACTTTTACTTCTCCTTCTGCTTCTGCTTCTCCTTCTGCTTCTCCAGATTCTGCTTCTTCTGCTTCTCCTGCTTCTCCTTCTGCTTCAGGTTCTGCTTCTGCTTCTTCTGCTTCTGCTTCTCCTGCTGCTGCTTCTTCTGCTTCTCCTGCTTCTCTTTCTGCTTTTCCTTCTGTTTTTGCTTCTTCTTCTGCTTCTTCTCCTTCCTATGTTTCTTCTGCTTCTGCTTCTCCTGCTTCTGCTTCTCCTGCTTCTCGTTGTGCTTCTCTTTCTGCTTCTCCTTCTCCTTCTTCTGCTTCTCCTTCTGCTTCAATTTCTCCTTCTGCTTCTCATTCTGCTTCTGCGTCTTCTGTTTCTTCTGCTTCTCTTGCTTCTGCTTCTCCTGCTTCTCCTACTTCTCGTGCTGCTTTTCCTTCTGCGTCTCTTTCTGCTTCAGCTTATGCTTTTGCTTCTCCTACTCCTAATCCTTCTCTTTCGCCTTCTCCTTCTTGTTCTTCTGCTTGTCCAGGTGCTTCTGCTTCTGCTTATTCTACTATTTCTGTTTCTTCTGCTTCTGCTTCAGATTGTGCTTCTTCTGTTTCTCCTTCTGCTTCAGATTCTGCTTCTGCTTCTTCGGCTTCTCCTGTTTCTTCTGCTTCTTCTTCTCCTGCTTCTTCTGGTTCTCCTGCTTCTCTTTCTGCTTCTCCTTCTGCTTCTGCTTTTCCTTCTGCTTCTGTTTCTGCTCTTCTCCTTCTTCTGTTTCTTTTGCTTCTGTTTCTTCTGCTTCTTCTTCTTCTGTTTCTTCTGATTCTCCTTCTGCTTCTCCTTCTTCTCCTTCTCTTTCTGCTTCTTCTGATTCTCCTGCTTCTCCTTCTTGTTCTCCTTCCGTTTCTGCTTCTCTTTCTGCTTCTGTTTCTGCTTCTGCTTCTCCTTCTGCTGCTCCTTCTCCTACTTCTGCTTCTCCCACTGCTTTTGATTCTTTTGCTTATTCTTTTTCTTCTGCTTCTGCTTCTCCTGCTTCTGCTTCTACCGCTTCTTCTTATGCTTCTCCTTATGCTGCTGCTTCTTTTCTTCTTCCTCTTCTTCTTCTTTTTCGTCTTCTTCTTCTTCTCTTTCTTCTGCTTCTGCTTTTCCTGCTTCTTCTGCTTCTACTGTTTCTCTTTCTGCTTCTCATTCTGCTTCTGCTTCTCCTTCTGCTTCTCCTATTGCTTCTGCTGCACTTCCTTCTCCTTCTCCTTCTCCTACTTCTGCTTCTCCTTCTGCTTCTGCTTCTTCTGCTTCTCCTGCTTCTCGTTCTGCATCTTTTTCTGCTTCTGCTTCTCCTTCTGCTGCTTCTTCTGCTTCTGCTACTCCTTCTTCTGATTCTCCTTCTGATTCTCCTTCTAATTCTCTATCTGCTGTTCCTCCTTCTTCTGCTTCTCCCTCTGATTCTTCTTCTTATGCTTATTCTTTTTCTACTGCTTCTGCTTCTCCTGCTTATGCTTCTTCTGGTTCTACTTCTTCTCCTTATGCTTCTCCTTCTCCTTCTCCTTCTTCTTCTTCTTCTTCTTCTTCTTCTTCTTCTTCTTCTTCTTCTTCTTCTTCTTCTTCTTCTTCTTCTTCTTCTTCTTCTTCTTCTTTTCCTTCTTGTGTTTCTTCCGCTTCTGCTTCTCAAGTTTCTGCATCTCCTGCTTCTCCTTCTGCTGCTCTTTCTGCTTCTCCTGCTGCTTTTCCTTCTCCTGCTCCTTCTTCTGCTTCTCTTTCGGCTTCTCCTTCTGTTTCTCCTACTCCTTCTCCTTCTGGTTCTTCTGCTTTTCCGTCTGCTTCTCCTTCTGCTTCTGCATCTTCTGCTTCTTCTGCTACTGCCTCTGCTTCTTCTGTTTCTTCTGCTTCCCCTTCTGCTTCTCCTTCTGCTTTTGCTTCTCTTTCTGCTTCTGCTTCTCCTTCTGCTTCTCCAGATTCTGCTTCTTCTGCTTCTCCTGCTTCTCTTTCTGCTTCAGGTTCTCCTTCTGCTTCTTTGGCTTCTTCTGCTTCTGCTCCTCCTGC
>NW_012304968.1:0-2875 GCF_000151885.1 Dipodomys ordii
TTCTGCTTTTCCTGCTTCTCTTTCTGCTTCTCCTGCTTCTGCTCCTTCTGCTTCTTCTGTTTCTTCTTCTTCTGCTTCTCCCGCTTGTGCTTCTTCTGCTTCTCCTGCTTCTCGTTCTGCTTCTCTTCGTCGGCTTCTCTTTCTATTTCTGCTTCTGCTTCTTCTGATTCTGATTCTTCTCCTTCTTCTTCTCCTTCTGCTTCTGCGTCTTCTGCATTTCCTGCTTCTCTTTCTGCATCTCCTTCTGCTTGTGCTTTTCCTTCTGCTTCTTCTTCTGCTCTGGCTTCTCCTGCTCCTTCTTCTGCTTCTCCGTCTGCTTCTGTTTCTTCTGCTTTTCCTGCTTCTCCATCTGCTTCTCCTTCTATTTCTCCTTCTCGTTCTTCTGCTATTTCTTCTGCTTCTCTTTCTGCTTCTGCATCTTCAGCTTCTTCTGCTACTGATTCTGCTTCTTCTGTTTCTTCTGCTTCTCCTTCTGCTTTTGCTTCTCTTTCTGCTTCTGCTTCTCCTTCTGGTTCTCCTTCTTCGTCTCCAGATTCTGCTTCTTCTGCTTCTCCTGCTTCTCCTTCTGCTTTAGGTTCTGCTTTTGCTTCTTCGGCTTCTTCTGCTTCTATTTCTGCTTCTCCTTCTGTTTCTGCTTCTCTTTCTGCTTCTGCTTCTTCTCCTTCTTCTATTTCTTCTGATTCTGCTTCTCCTGCTTCTGCTTCTCCTGCTTCTCCTTCTGTTTCTCTTTATGCTTCTCCTTCTGCTTCTCCTTCTTCTGCTTCTACTACTGCTTCTGCTTCTCCTTCTGCATCTTCTTCTGTTTCAATTTCTCCTTCTTCTGCTTTTCATTCTGCTTCTGCTTCTCCTGCTTCTGCTTCTTCTGCTTCTCCTGCTTCTCCTTCTCATTCTCCTTCTCTTTCTGCTTCTGCTTATCCTTCTGTTTCTCCTACTCCTAATCCTTCTCTTTCTCCTTCTCCTTCTTCTTCTTCTTCTGCTTCTCCTACTGCATCTTCTTCTGCTTCTGTTTCCCCTTCTCCTTCTTCTGCTTCTCCTTCTGATTCTCCTTCTGCTTCTTCTTCTTCTGCTTTACCTGCTTCTCTTTCCTTCTGCTTCTGCTTCATTTGCTTATTCTTTATCTTCTGCTTCTCCTGTTTCAGCTTCTTCTGCTTCTACTGCTTCTCCTTATGCTTCTCCTTATGCTTCTCCTTCTTCTTCTTCTTCTTCTTCTTCTTCTTCTTCTTCTTCTTCTTCTTCTTCTTCTTCTTTTTCTTTTTCTTCTTCTTCTTTTTCTTCTTCTTCTTCTTCTTCTTCTTCTTCTTCTTCTTCTTCTTCTTCTTCTTCTTCTTCTTCTTCTTTTTCTTCTTCCCTTTCGTCTGCTTCTGCTTTTCCTGCTTATTCTGCTTTTACTGGTTCTCTTTCTGCTTCTCATTCTGCTTCTGCTTCTCCTTCTGCTTCTCCTATTACTTCTGCTGCCCTTCCTTCTCCTTCTCCTTCTCCTACCTCTGCTTATCCTGCTTTTGCTTCTTCTGCTTCTCCTTCTGCATCTTCTTCTGGTTCTGCTTCTCCTTCTGCTGCTTCTTCTGCTTCTGCTTCTCCTTCTTCTGCTTCTCCTTCTGATTCTCCTTCTGCTTCTCCTTCTGCTGCTCCTTCTGCTTCTCGTTCTGCTTCTGATTCTCCTTCTGCTCTTCCTACTCCTAATCCTTCTCTTTCTCCTTCTCCTTCTTCTTCTTCTGCTTCTCGTTCTGCTTCTGCTTCTGCTTCTTCTGCTTGTTCTGTTTCTTCTGCTTCAGGTCCTGCTTCTGTTTCTTCGGCTTCTTCTGTTTCTTCTGCTTCTGCTTCTCCTGCTACTGCTTCTTCTGCTTCTCTTTCTGCTTCCTCTTCTGCTTCTGCTTCTCTTTCTGCTCCTTCTCCTTCTTCTGTTTCTTCTTCTTCTTCTGCTTCTGCCGATTCTGCTTCTTCTGCTTCTCCTTCCTTTCCTCTGCTTCTGCTTCTCCTTCTCCTTCTTCTGCTTCTCTTTCTGCTTCTGCTTCTACTGGTTCTCCAACTAATCTTTCTTCTTCTCCTTCTGTTTCTGCTTCTCTTTCTGCTTCTCCATCTCCTTCTGCTTCACCTTCTGCTGCTCCTTCTCCTTCTTCTGTTTCTCCCTCTGCTTCTGTTTCTGCTTCTTATGCTTCTTCTTTCTCTTCTGCTTCTGCTTCTCCTGCTTCTGCTTCTTATGCTTCTACTGCTTCTCCTTATACTTCTCCTTATGCTTCTCCTTATGCTTCTTCTGTTTCTGCATTTCCTGCTTCTCCTTCTGCTGCTCTTTCTGTTTCTCCTGTTGCCTTTCCTTCTACTGCTCCTTCTTCTGCTTCTCTTTCTGCTTCTACTCCTGTTTCTCCTTCTCCTTCTCCTTCTAGTTCTTCTGCTTTTCCTTCTGCTTCTCCTTCTGCTTCTGAATCTTCTGCTTCTTCTGCTACTGCCTCTGCTTCTTCTGTTTCTTCTGCTTCTCCTTCTGCTTTTGCTTCTCTTTCTGCTTCTGCTTCTCCTTCTGCTTCTCCAGATTCTGCTTCTTCTGCTTCTCCTGCTTCTCCTGCTTCTCCTTCTGCTTCTTATGCTTCTCCTGCTTCTCCTTCTGCATCTTCTTCTGCTTCTGTTTCTCCTTCTCCTTCTTCTGCTTCTCCTTCTGATTCTCCTTCTGCTTCTTCTTCTTCTGCTTTACCTGCTTCTCTTTCTGCTTCTCCTTCTACTTCTCCTTCTGTTTCTCCTTCTCCTTCCTGTTTTTCTGCTTTTCCTTCTGCTTCTGCTACACCTGCTACTGCTTCTACTTCTTCTGTTTCTTCTGCTTCTCCTTCTGCTTTTGATTCTCTTTCTGCTTCTGCTTCTCCTTCTGCTTCTCATTCTGCTTCTAAAG
>NW_012304969.1:0-2875 GCF_000151885.1 Dipodomys ordii
GATGGACACAGTGGGGAACACAGGGAGGACCCAGCGAGAAACAGCGTCTATACAGCGGGGACACAGCGGGACACAGTGGGGTACACAGCTGGGGACACAACGGGACACAGCGGGGGACACAGGGAAGACACAGCTGGACACTGAGTGAGACAGAGCGAGGACACAGCCGGACACAGCGAAACACAGCGTGACACAGTGGGGACACAGCAGGGGACACAGCGGGACACAGCGGGGGACACAGAGGGACACAGCGGGGTACACAGCAGGCACAAAGCAGGACACAGCGGGGGACACAGCGAGGACAAAGCGGGACACAGCGGTGACACAGCGGGACACAGCTGTGGACACTGCGGGACACAGCGGGACACAGTGGGGACACAGCAAGGACACAGCGGGGGACAGAGCGGGACACAGCCGGACACAGCCAGGGACACAGCGGGACACAGCGAGAGACACAGCGGGGGACACAGCGGGACACAGCGGGGAACAAAGAGAGGACACAGCGGGACCCAGCGGGACACAGCGTCGATAGAGCGGGGACACAGCGGGACACAGCGGTGAAACAACCGGACTCAGCGGGGGACACTGAGGGACCCAGCGGGACCCAGCGGGGACACAGCAAGGACACAGCGGGGGACACAGCGGGACACAGCGGGTCACAGCAGGGGACACAGCAAGGGACACAGCGGGAGACACAGCGGGACACAGTGGGGAACACAGAGAGAGACACAGCAGGACCCAGCGGTACACAGCGTCGATACAGCTGGTACACAGCGGGACACAGCGGGGTACACAGCTGTTTGCACAACGGGACACAGTGGGGGACACAGCGGGACACAGCGGGACACAGCGGGGCACAGCAAGGACAAAACGGGAGACACAGTGGGGAACAGAGCAGGACACAGCGGGGGACACAGAGAGGACACAGTGGGGACACAGCGAGACTCAGCCGGGGACACAGCGGGGGAAAAAGCGGGACACCACGGGACACAGTGGTACACAGCGGGACACAGCGGGGTCACTGCGGGACACAGTGGGGGACAAAGCGGGACACAGCGGGACACAGCGGGGACGCAGCGGGACACAGCGGGACACAGCGGGACACGGCGGGGGACACAGCGGGACACAGAGCGGGACATAGCGAGGACACAGCGGGACACAGCGGGAAACAGCGGGGGACACAGCGAGGACACAGTGGGGGACTCAGTGGGGGAAACAGCTGGACACAGCGGGGAACACAGCGAGGACACAGCGGCACCCAGCGGGACACAGCGTAGATACAACGGAGACACAGCGTTACACAGCATGTTACAAAGCTGTGGACACAACGGGACAAAGTGGGGGCACAGCGGGACACAGCGGGACGCAGTGGGACACAGCGGGGGACACAACGGGACACACAGGGGGACAGAGCGGGACACAGTGTGGGACACAGCCGGACACAGCAGGGGAAACAGTGGGGGACAAAGCGGGATACAGCAGGACACAGCGAGGGCACAGCGGGACACAGCGGGAAACTGCAGGGCACAGCGGGGGACACAGCGGGACACAGCGGGGGACACAGCGAGGAAACAGCGGAACACAGAGCGGGACACAGCGGGACACAGCGGGGGACAGAGCAGGAGACAGCGGGGGACACAGCGAGGACACAGTGGGACACAGCGCTGACACTGCGGGGACACAGCAGGGGACACAGCGGGGGACACAACCGGACACAGCGGGACACAGCGGGGGACACATGGAGGACTCAGCGGGACAAAGCGGGGACACAGCGGCGACTCACCGGGGGACATAGCGGGGGACAAAGCGGGACACCACAGAACACAGTGGGAAACAGCGGGACACAGCGGGGAAAATGCGGGGACACAGGTGGACAAAGCGTGGGACACATAGGGACACAGCGGGGGACACAGCGGGACACAGTGGGACACAGCAGGGCACACAGGGGGGACCCAGCGGGACCCAGCGGGGAACACAGCGAGGACACAGCGGGACCCAGCGGTACACAGCGTCGATACAGCGGGGACACAGCGTTACACAGCGTGGTACACAGCTGTGAACACAACGGGACACAGTGGGGGCACAGCGGGACACAGCGGGACACAGTGGGACACAGCGGGTACAAAGCTTGAGACACAGCTGGGTACAGAGCAGGAGACAGCGGTGGACACAGCGAGGACACAGCAGGACACAGTGCTGACACTGCGGGGGACACAGCGGGGGACACAGCGGGGGACACAGCCAGACACAGCGGGACACAGCGGGGGAAACAGGGGGACACCACGGGACACAGTGGGACACAGCGGGACACAGCGGGGTCACTGCGGGACACAGTGGGGGACAAAGCGGGACACAGTGGGGGACACAGCTGGACACAGCAGGGGAAACAGTGGGGGACACAGCGGGACACAGCGGGACACATCGAGGTCACAGCGGGACAGAGCGGGACACTGCAGGGCACAGCGGGGGACACAGCGGGACACAGCGGGGGACACAGCGAGGACACAACGGAACACAGAGTGGGACACACTGAGGACACAGCGGGACACAGCGGGGGACACAGGGGGACATAGCGGGGGGCACAGCGGGGGACACAGTGGGACACAGCGGGACACAGCGGGGGACAGAGAGAGGACACATTGGGACACATTGGGACACAGCGGGATTCAGCGGGGGACACAGCAGTATACAGCGGGACAAAGCAGGACACAGCGGGGACACAGCAGAGACACAGCGGAGGACAGAGCGGGACACAGCGGGGGACACAGGGATGACAGACCAGGACCCAGCGGGACCCAGCGTGGATACAGCAGGGACCCAGCTGGACCCAGCGGGACACAGCGGGGACACAGCAGTAGACACAGCGGGACACAGC
>NW_012304970.1:0-2875 GCF_000151885.1 Dipodomys ordii
GCGGGGGACACAGAAGGTTACACAGCGGGACACAGCGAGAAACACAGCGAGGTCACAGCGGGGGCCAAAGCGGGACAACACGGGACACAGTGTGACACAGTGTGACACAGTGGGGACACTGCAGGGGCCCAGCGGGACAAAGCGGGCGACACAGCGGGACACAGCGGGACACAGCGGGAGACACAGCGGGGGACAGCAGGGGACAGAGAGGGGACACAGCGGGAGACACTAAGGGGGACAGCAGGGGACAGAGAGGGGACACAGCGGGACACAGCGGGAACACAGCTGGACACAGCGGGGTACACAGCGGGACACAAGGGGCACACAGTGGGGACACAGCAGGGGACAAAGCGGGACACAGCGGGTCACAGCGTGGGACACAGCGGGACACAGCGGGGGACACAGAGGGGTACACAGCGGGACACAGCCGGGAACACAGCGTGGACACAGCAGGACACAGCGGTACACAGCGGGACACAGCGGGGGACACAGTGGGACACAGCGGGGCACACAGAGGTACACAGCTTGGGACACAGCGAGGACAAAGCGCGACCCAGCGGGACCCAGCGGGGACACAGCAGGGACACAGCAGGGACACAGCGGGGGACACAGCGGGGGACACAGCGGGACACAACAGGGAACACATCGAGGACACATCGGGACCCAGCAGACACAGCGTCGATACAGAAGGGACACAACGGGACACAGCGGGGTATACAGCTGAGGACACAACGGGACACAGCGGTGGACACAGCGAGGACACAGCGGGACACAGCGGGGACACTGCGGGAACATAGCGGGACACAGCGGGTACAGAGCGGGACACAGCGGGGGTCACAGAGTGGTACACAGCGGGACACATCGGGAAACAAAGCGAGGTCACAGCGGGGGACAAAGCAGGACAACACGGAACACAGTGTGACACAGCGGGACACAGCGGGACACAGCGGGGTACACAGAGGGACACAGCGGGCACACAGCAGGGACACAGCGGGACAAAACGGGACACAGCGGGGACACAGTGGGACACAGCGGGACAAAGCGGCAGACACAGCGGGACACAGCAGGCACACAGCGGGGACACAGCGGGACACAGCGGGACACAGCGGGGACAGAGTGGGACACAACCAGACACAGCGGGACACAGCAGGGGACACAGCGGGATACAGTTGGGGACCCTGTGAGGACACGGCGGGACACAGCAGGGGACACAGCGAGGACACAGCGGGGGACACAGCGGGGGACACAGCGGAACACAGCTGGGGACATAGCGGGGACACAGCGGGACACAGCGGGGGACACAGCGAGGACGCAGCGGGACACAGCGGAACTCAGTGTGGGACAAAGCGGGAGACAGCGGGGACACAGCGAGCACACAGCAGGACACAGCGGCCACACAGAGGGGACTCAGTGGGGGACACAGCGGGGGACAAAGAGGGACACCACGGGACACAGTGAGACACAGCGGGACACAGCGGGACACTGTGGGGACACAGTAGGACAAAGCGGGGGACACAGCGGGACACAACGGAACAAAGCGGGGGACAGAGCAGAGACAGTGTAGGGCCACAGTGGGACACCTCGGTGACACAGCTGGACACAGCGGGGTACACAGCGGTACACAGCGGGCACACAGCGGGGACACAGCGGGACACAGCGGGGACAGAGCGGGACACAGTCGGACACAGCGGGACACAGTGGGGGACACAGCAGGACACAGCAGGGGACCCAGCGAGGACACAGCGGAACACAGCGGGGGACACAGCAGGGGACACAGCGGGACACAGCGAGGAACACAGCGAGGACACAGCGGGACACAGCGGGACACAGCGTCGATACAGAGGGGACTCAGCAAAGGACACAGCGGGGGAAACAGCGGGGGACAAAGTGGGATACCACGGGACACAGTGTGACACAGCGGGACACAGCGGGGACACTGCGGGGACACAGCAGGACAAAGCGGGGGACATAGCGGGACACAGTGGCACACAGTGGGGGACACAGCGGGGGACAGCGGAGACAGAGATGGGCCACAGCGGGACACAGCGGTGACATAGCTGGACACAGCGGGGTACACAGCGGGACACAGCGGGCACACCGGGGACACAGCGGGACACAGCGGGACACAGTGGGGACACAGTGGGACACAGCTTGACAAAGCGGGGGACACAGCGGGACACAGCTGGGGACACAGCGAGGACACAGCGGGATACAGCGGGGGACACAGTGAGGACACAGCGGGACACAGCCGGGGAAAAAGCGGGACACAGCGGGGACACAGCAGTGGACACAGCGGGACACAGCGGGGGACACAGCCGGACACAGCGGGGGAAACAGTGGGGGACACGGTGGGACACAGTGGGACACAGCGGGGGACACATGGGGAACACAGCGGGACACAGCGGGGACACAGCGGAACTCAGCGGGGGACACAGCAGTATACAGCAGGACACAGCGGGGACACAGCAGGGACACAGCGGGGAACACAGTGGGACACAGCGGGACACAGCGGGGAACACAGCGGGACACAGAGGGGGACACAGAGGAGTACACAGCGGGACACAGCTGGGAACACAGCGGGTCACAGCGGGACACAGCGGGAACACAGCTGGACACAGCGGGGTACACAGTGGGACACAGGGGGCACACAGTGGGGACACAGCGGGGGACACAGCGGGACACAGCGGGTCACAGCGGGGGACACAGCGGGGGACACAGCGGGGGACAGCAGAGGACAGAGAGGGGATACAGCGGCGACAAAGAGGGGACGCAGCTGGGGACACAGCTTGAGACAAAATGGGACACCACGGGACACAGTGTTACACAGCGGAACACAGCGGGGACACTGCGGGACACAGCAAGATAAAGCGGGGGA
>NW_012304971.1:0-2875 GCF_000151885.1 Dipodomys ordii
CAGCGGGGGACACAGCGGTACACAGCGGGACATAGCGGGGGACACAGCGGGACCCAACGGGAGACCCAGCGAGGACACAGCGGGACACAGCGAGGGACACAGGGGGACACAGCGGGGGACACAGCGGGACACAGCGGGGGACACAGCGAGGACACAGCGGGGGACACAGCGGGACACAGCGTCGATACAGCGGGCACACAGCGTTACACAGCGTGGTACACAGCTGTGGACACAACGGGACACAGTGGGGGCACAGCGGGACACAGCGGAACACAGTGGGACACAGCGGGGAAAAAGCGTGAGACACAGCAGGGGACAGAGCTGGAGACAGCGGGGGACACAGCGAAGACACAGCAGGACACAGCGTTGACACAGCGGGGTCTCAGCGGCGGACACAGCAGGAGACAAAGAGGGACACCACGGAACACAGCGGGACACAGCAGGAAACAGCAGTGATACTGCGTGGACACAGTGGGACACAGCGGGGGACACAGCGGGACACAGAGGGGGACAGAGGGGGACACAGTGGGGGACAGAGCATGGGACACAGCGAGACACAGCGGGAACAAAGCTGGTCACAGCGGGGTACACAGAGGGACACAGCGGGCACACACTGGGGACACAGCGGGACACAGCGGAACTCAGCGGGAGACTCAGCAGTACACAGCGGGACACAGTGGGACACACCGGGGAGACAGCAGGGACACAGTGGGGGACAAAGCGGGACACAGCGGGTCAGAGCGGGGGACACAGCAGGACACAGCGGGAGACACAGAGGGGTACACAGCGGGACACAGCGGGGAACACAGCGAGGACACAGCGGAACACAGCGGGACACAGCGTCGATACAGTGGGGACAGAGCGGGTCACATAAGGACACAGCGGGACACAGCGGGACACAGCGGGGGACACTGCGGGACACAGCGGGGACACAGCGGGGACTCAGCGGTGGACACAGCGGGACACAGCGTCGATACAGCGGGCACACAGCATTACACAGCGTGGTACAAACTGTGGACACAACTGGACACAGTGGGGGCACAGCCGGACACAGCGGGACACAGTGGGACACAGCGGGGACAAAGCGTGAGACACAGCGGGGGACAGAGAGGGAGACAGCAGGGGACACAGCGAGGAAACAGCGGGACACAGCGGTGACACAGCAGGGACAAGGCGGGGGACACAACGGGACACAGCGGGGGACACTGCGGGACACAGTGAGGGACAGAGTGTGGGACACAGCGAGACACAGCGGAACAAAGCGGGGGACAAAGCGGGACACAGCACAGACAGAGAAGGGCCACAGCGGGACACTGCGATGACACAGCTGGACCCAGCGGGGTACAGAGCGGGACACAGCGGGCACACAGCGGCGACACAGCGGGACACAGCGGGGACACAGCGGGACTCAGCGGGACACAGCAGGGGACACAGAGGGACACAGCGGGGGGACCCAGCGAGGACACAGCGGGACACAGCGGGGGACACAGCGAGGACACAGTGGGGGACAAAGCAGGGGACACAGCAGGACACAGCGGGGAACACAGCGAGGACACAGCGGGACATAGTGGGACACAGCGTCGATACAGAGGGGACACAGCTGGGGACACAGCGTGGGACAAAGTGGGACACCACGGGACACAGTGTTACACAGCGGGCCACAGCGGGACACAGCGGGCCACAGCGGGGGACAGTGGGGAACACAGCGGGACACAGTGGGCTACCCAGTGAGGACACAGCGGGACACAACAGGGGACACAGCGAGGACACAGCGGGGGACACAGTGGGGGACACAGCGGGACACAGTGGGGAACACAGCGAGGACACAGCGGGACACAACGGGACACAGCGTCGATACAGTGGGGAGCCAGTGTTACACAGCGTGGTACACACTGTGGACACAACGGGACACAGTGGGGGCACAGCGGGACACAGCGGGACACAGTGGGACAGAGCGGGGACAAAGCGTGAGACACAGCGAGGGACAGAGAGGGAAACAGCAGGGGACACAGCGAGGAAACAGCGGGACACAGCGGTGACACAGCGGGGACTCAGCGGGGGACACAGTGGGACACAGCGGGGGACACTGCGGGACACAGCGGGGGACACTTTGGGACACAGTGTGGGACAGAGCGTGGGACACAGCGAGACACAGCGGGGACAAAGCTGGACACAGCGGGGTACACAGAGGGACACAGCAGGGACACAGCGGGGAAACAGCGTGACACAAAAGGACACAGCTGGACACAGCGGGGTACACAGCGGGACACAGCGGGCACACAGCGGGGACACAGCGGGACACAGCGGGGACACAGTCGGACACAGCGGGACACAGCGGGGGACACAGCGGGACCCAGCGTGGGACCCAGCGAGGACACAGCGGGACACAGCCGTGGACACAACGGGGGACACAGCGAGGACACAGCGGGACACAGCGGGAAACACTGCGAGGTCACAGCGGGGGACAAAACGGGACAACACGGGACACAGTGTGACAGCGTGGGACACAGCGGGGACACTGCAGGGGCACAGCGGGACAAAGTGGGCGACACAGTGAGACACAGCGGGGGACACAGCGGGGGACAGCAGGGGACAGAGAGGGGACACAGCGGGACACAGCAGGGGACACAGAGGGGTACACAGTGGGACACAGCCGGAAACACAGCGCGGACACAGCGGGACACACCGGGACATAGCGTCAATACAGCGGGGACAGAGAGGGTCACAGCAGGGACACAGCGGGACACAGTGGGACACAGCGGGGGACACAGCGGGACACAGCGGGGACACAGCGGGACACAGCGGGAGACAGCGGGGGACACAGCGGAACACAGTGTGGGACACAGCAAGGACACAGCAGGACAAAGTGGGATGA
>NW_012304972.1:0-2875 GCF_000151885.1 Dipodomys ordii
TCATCCGCTGTGTCCCTGCTGTGTCCCCACTGTGTCCTGCTGTATACTGCTGTGTCCCCCGCTGAGTCCCGCTGTGTCCCCGCTGTGTCCCGCTGTGTCCCCCATGTGTCCGGCGCTGTGTCCCACTGTGTCCCGCTGTGTCCCCCACTGTTTCCGCTGCTGTGTCCGGCTGTGTCCCCCGCTGTGTCCCGCTGTGTCCACTGCTGTGTCCCCCCTGTGTCCCGCTTTTTCCCTGGCTATGTCCCGCTGTGTCCTCACTGTGTCCCCGCTGTGTCCCAATGTGTCCTCTCTGTGTCCCCCGCTGTGTCCCGCTGTGTCCCCCGCTTTGTCCCGCTGTGTCCCACTGTGTCCCCACTGTGTCCCGCTGTGTCCCGCTGTGTCCCCGGTGTGCCCGCTATGTCCTGCTGTGTACCCCGCTGTGTCCAACTGTGTGCCGCTCTGTCCCGCTGTGGCCCTTCTCTGTCTCCGCTGTCCCCCGCTGTGTCCCGCGCTGTGTCCCGCTGTGTCCTGCTCTGTCCCCCGCTTTATCCTGCTGTGTCCCCGCAGTGTCCCCGCTGTGTCCCGCTGTGTCACACTGTGTCCCGTGATGTCCCACTTTGTCCCCCGCTGTGTCCCCCGCTGTGTCCTCCGCTGAGTCCCCTCTGTATCGACGCTGTGTCCCGCTGTGTCCCGCTGTGTCCTCGCTGTATTCCCCGCTGTGTCCCGCTGTGTCCCCTGCTGTGTGCCCCGCTATGTCCTCGCTGGGTCCCCTGCTGAGTCCCGCTGTGTCCCCCGCTGTGTCCCGCTGTGTCCGACTGTGTCCCGCTCTGTCCCCGCTGTGTCCCGCTGTGTCCCGCTGTGTCCCCTCTGTGTGCCCACTTTGTCCCGCTGTGTACCCCGCTGTGTCCAGCTGTGTCACCGCTGTGTCCCGCTGTGGCCCTTCTCTGTCTCCGCTGTGTCCCGCTGTGTCCCCCGCTTTGTCCCGCTGTGTCCCGCTGTGTCTCCCGCATTGTTGTGCTGTGTCCCCGCAGTGTCCCGCTGTGTCCCACTGTGGCACACTGTGTCCCGTGGTGTCCCCGCTGTGTCCCGCTGTGTCCCGCTGTTTCCCCCGCTGTGTCCCCCGCTATGTCCTGCTGTGTCCCCCACTGTGTCCCGCTCTGTCCTTGCTATGTCCCCCGCTGAGTCCCTGCTGAGTCACCGCTGTTTCCCGCTGTTTCCTCGCTGTGTCCCCTGCTGTCTCCGTCTCTGTCCCCCGCTGTGTCTCACGCTTTGTCCCTGCTGTGTCCCACTGTGTCCCGCTGAGTCCGGCTGGGCCCCCACTGTGTCCCGTTGTGTCCACAGCTATGTACCACGCCTTGTAACGCTGTGTCCCCGCTGTATCAACTCTGTGTCCCGCTGTGTCCCGCTGTGTCCTCGATCTGTTCCCTGCTGGGTCCCGCTGTGTCCCCCGCTGTGTCCCCCGCTGTGTCCTCGCTGTGTCCCCTGCTGTGTCCCGCTGTGTCCTCACTGGGTCCACCACTGTGTCCCGCTGTGTCCCCCTCTGTGTCGCGCTGTGTCCGGCTGTGTCCCGCTGTGTCCCTCTGTGTCCCCGCTGTGTGCCTGCTGTGTCTCGCTGTGTACCCCGCTGTGTCCAGCTGTGTCACCGCTGTGTCTCGCTGTGGCCACTCTCTGTCTCCACTGTCCCCCTCTGTGTGCCCCGCTGTGGCCCGCTGTGGCCCGCTGTGTTCCCAGCTTTGTCCTGCTGTGTCCCGCAGTGTCGCCGCTGTGTCCCGCTGTGTAACACTGTGTCCCATGGTATCCCACTTTGTCCCACAATGTGTCCCCCGCTGAGTACCCTCTGTGTCGCCGCTGTGTCACACTGTGTCCTCGCTGTGTCCCCCGCTGTGTCCCGCTGTGTCCTCGCTGTGTTCCCCGCTGTGTCCAGCTGTTTCCACCACTGTGTCCCCCACTGTGTCCTCGCTGTGTCCCCCGCTGTGTCCCGCTGTGTCCCGCTGTGTCCTCGCTATGTCCCCCTCTGTGTCCCGCTGTGTCCCCCGCAGTGTCCCGCTGTGTCACGCTGTGTCCCGCTGCGTCTCCCCTGTGTCCCGCTGTGTCCCGCTTTGTCCCCCACTGTGTCCCGCAGTGACCACGTTGTGTCCCGCTGTGTCCCACTGTGTCCCGTGGTGTCCCGCTTTGTCCCCCGCTGTGTCCCCGGCTGAGTCTCGCTGTGTCCCCACTGTGTCCTCTCTGTGTCCCCCTCTGTGTCCTGCTCTGTTCCCCATTCTGTCTCTCGTTTTGTCCCCGCTGTGCCCCACTGTGTCCCGCTGTGTCCCCCACTGTGTCCCGTTGTGTCAACAGCTGTGAACCCCGCTGTGTCCCCGCAGGTTCACCGCTGTTTCACGCTGTGTCCCGCAGTGTTCCTTGGTGTCCCGCTTTGTCCCCCGCTGTGGCCCCCCCGAGCCACCTTTGTGTCCCCGCTGTGTCCCGCTGTGTCCTCGCTGTGTCCGCCTCTGTCTCCCGCTCTGTCCACCGCTGTGTCTCACGCTTTGTCCCCGCTGGGTCCCGCTGTGTCCCGCTCTGTTCCCCACTGTGTCCCCCGCTGAGTCCTCTATGTGTCGCCGCTGTGTCCCGCTGTGTCCTCGCTGTGTCCCCTGCTATCTCCCGCTTTGTCCCACGCTGTGTCCCGCTGTGTCCCGCTGTGTCCTCGCTGTGTCCCCCGCTGTGTCCTGCTGTGTTCCCGCTGTGTCCCAAGCTGTGTCCCGCTGTGTGCCCCGCTGTGTCCTGCTGTGTCCCGCTGTGTCCCCGCTGTGTCCCCGCTGTGTCCTCGCTGTGTTCCACGCTGTGTCCCGCTGTGTCCCCCGCTGTGTCCCGCTGTGTCTAAAAGCTGTGTCCCCACTGTGTCCTCTGTGTCCTCGCT
>NW_012304973.1:0-2875 GCF_000151885.1 Dipodomys ordii
TCATCTTTCCCCATTGTGTCCTGCTTTGTCTTCGCTGTGTCCCCCGCTGTGTCCTGCTATGTCTCACCCTGGTCCTCCGCTTAGTCCCCGCTGTATCCCGCTGTGTCCCGCTGTGACCCCTGCTATGTCCCCGCTGTGTCCTGATGTGTACCACGCTGTGTCCAGCTGTGTCACCGCTGTGTCCCGCTGTGTCCCTAGATCTGTCCCCCCTCTGTCGGGCTGTGTTCCCTGCTGTGTCCCGCTGTGTCCCGCTGTGTCCTCGCTGTGTCCCACACTGTGCCCAGCTGTGTACTCGCTCTGTCTCACGCAGTGTCCCGCAGTGTCCTCGCTGTATCCCTGGCTGTGTCCCGTTGTGTCCCAAGCTGTGTACCCCGCTGTGTCCCGCTGTGTCCCCGCTGTTTTGACGCTGTGTCCCACTGGGTCCCGCGGTGTCCTCGCTGTGTTCCCCGCTGTGTCCCCCGCTGTGTCCCGCTGTGTACTGCTGTGTGCCCTGCTCAGTCCCGCTGTGTCCGCGCTGTATCCCAATATGTCCTCGCTGTGTCCCCCGCTGTGTCCAGCTGTGTCCCCACTGTGTCCCCCGCTGTATCCCGATGTGTCCCACTGTGTCCACCGCTGTGTTCCCCGATGTGTCCCGCCTTGTCCCCGCCTTTGTCCCCCGCTGTGTCCCCTGCTGTGTCCCTGCTGTGTCCCACTGTGTTCCGCAGTGTCCTGCTATGTCCCGCTGTGTCCCGCTATGTCCCCTACTGTGTCCCGTTGTGACCCCAGCTGTGTACCCCGCTGTTTCCCACTGTGTCCCTGCTGTATCAACGCTGTGTCCCGCTGGATCCCGCTGTGTCCTCTCTGTGTACCTCGCTGTGTCCCACTTTGTCCCCTGCTGTGTCCCCCGCTGTGTCCCACTGTGTCCCCCGCTGTGGCCCACTGTGTCCCCTGCTGTGTTTCCGTTGTGTCCCGCTGTGTCGCGCTGTGTCCTGCTGTGTCCTCGCTGTATCACCCGCTCTGTCCCGCTGTGTCCTCACTCTGTCCCCCGCTGTGTCCCGCTGTGTCCCCCGTGTGTCCATCTGTGTACCCTGCTCTGTCCAGCTGTGTCCCCGCTGTGTCCCGCTGTGTCCCCAGCTCTGTCCCCAGCTGTGTACCGCTGTGTCCCCTGCTGTGTCCCGCTGTGTACTGCTGTGTCCCACGCTGTGTCCCGCTGTGTCTCCAAAGCGTCCCCGCTGTGTCCCGTTGTGTCCCGTTGTGTCCCGATTTGTCCCCCGCTGTGTGCCCCGCTGAGTCTCGCTCTGTCCCCACTGTGTCCCGATTTGTCTTCTCTGTGTCCCCCGCTGTGTCCCGCTATGTCTCACCCTGGTCCTCCGCTTAGTCCCCGCTGTGTCCCGCTGTGTCCCGCTGTGTCCCCTGCTATGTCCCCGCTGTGTCCCGATGTGTACCCCGCTGTGTCCAGCTGTGTCACCGCTGTGTCCGCGCTGTATCCCAATATGTGCTCGCTGTGTCCCCAGCTGTGTCCCGCTGTGTCCCCACTGTGTCCCCCGCTGTATCCCGCTGTGTCCCACTGTGTCCACCGCTGTATCCCGCTGGATCCCGGCTGAGTCCTCTCTGTGTACCCCGACTGTGTCCCACTGTGTCCCCTGCTGTGTCCCCCGCTGTGTTCCACTGTGTCCCCCGCTGTGACCCACTGTGTCCCCTGCTGTGTTTCCGATGTGTCCCGCTGTGTCGCGATGTATCTTGCTGTGTCCTCGCTACATCACCCGCTCTGTCCCGCTGTGTCCTCACTCTGTCTCACGCTGTGTCCCGCTGTGTCCCCCGTGTGTCCATCTGTGTACCCTGCTCTGTCCAGCTGTGTCCCCGCTGTGTCCCCTGTGTCCCCAGCTCTGTCCCCAGATGTGTACAGCTGTGTCCCCGCTGTGTCCCGCTGTGCACTGCTGTGTCGCCCGCTGTGTCCCGCTGTGTCTCCAAAGTGTCCCCGCTGTGTCCTGCTGTGTCCCGTTGTGTCCCGCTTTGTCCCCCGCTGTGTCCCCCGCTGAGTCTCGCTCTGTCCCCACTATGTCCCGCTTTGTCCTCGCTGTGTCTCCCGCTGTGTACCGCTATGTCTCACCCTGGTCCTCCGCTTAGTCCCCGCTGTGTTCCGCTGTGTCCCCCGCTATGTCCCCGCTGTGTCCCGATGTGTACCCCGCTGTGTCCAGCTGTGTCCCCCGCTGTCTCCCGCTTTGTCCCACGCTGTGTCCCGTTGTGTCCTGCTGTGTCCTCGCTGTGTGCTACGCTGTGTCCCACTGTGTCACCAGTGTGTCCCCCGCTGTGTCCTCGCTGTGTCCCCCCTGTATCCCACTGTGTCCCCCCTCTGTCCCCCACTCTGTCCCGCTGTGTCCCTCTGTGTCCCCTGCTGTATCCCCTGCTCTGTCCCACTGTGTCCCCCGCTGTGTCCCGCTGTGTCCCCCGCTGAGTCCCGCTGTGTCCTGCTGTGTCCTCGCTGTGTATCCCGCTCTGTCCCGCTTTGTACCCCCTGTGTCCCCCGCTGTGTCCCGCTGTGTCCCGCTGTGACCCTGCTGAGTCCCGCTGTGTCGCCGCTGTGTCCCACTTTGTCCCCCCGTGTCCCCCGCTGTGTCCCGCTGTGCCCCCCGCTGTGTCCCGCTGTGTCCCCTGCTGTGTCCCTGCTGTGTCCCGCTGTGTTCCGCAGTGTCCCGCTGTGTCTGCGCTGTGTCTCCCGCAGTGTCCCGCAGTGTCCTCACTGTGTCCCCGGTAGTGTCCTGCTTTGTCCCCCGCTGTGTCCCGCTGTGTACCCCTCTGTGTCCCCCGCTGTGTCCCCCGCTGTTTCCTGCTGTGTCCCACTCTGTCCCCCGCTGTGTCCCTGCTAAACCCCGCTGTGTCCCGCTGTGTACTTCTT
>NW_012304974.1:0-2875 GCF_000151885.1 Dipodomys ordii
CAGCGGGACACAGCGGGACACAGCGGGGAACACTGCGGGAACATAGCAGGACACAGCAGGGTACACAGCGGGACACAGCTGGGGACACAGCGGGGACACAGCGGGACACAGCGGAACACAGCGTGAGACAAAGCGGGAGACAGCAGGGGACACAGCGAGGACACAGGGGGACACAGCGGCGACACAGAGGGGACTCAGCGGGGGACAAAGCGGGAGACAGCGGGGGACACAGCGATGACACAGCAGCACACAGCGGCCACAAAGAGGGGACTCAGCGGTGGACACAGCGGGGGACAAAGAGGGACACCACGGGACACAGTGTGACACAGTGGGACACAGCGGGACACTGCGGGGACACAGCAGGACAAAGCGGGGGACACAGCGGGACACAGCGGGCACACAGCGGGGACACAGCGGGACACAGCGGGACACAGCGGGGACAGAGCGGGACACAGTCGGACACAGCGGGACACAGCGGGGGACACAGCGGGAGACAAAGAGGGACACCACGGAACACAGCGGGACACAGCAGGAAACAGCAGTGACACTGCGGGGACACAGTGGGACACAGCGGGGGACACAGCGGGACACAGAGGGGGACAGAGCGGGACACAGTGGGGGACATAGCCGGACACAGCAGGGGAAACAGTGGGGGGACACAGCGGGACACAGCGTGACACAGCGAGGACACAGCGGGGCAGAGCGGGACACTGCAGGGCACAGCGGGGGACACAGCGGGACACAGCGAGGGACAAAGCGAGGACACAGCGGAACACAGAGTGGGACACAATGAGGACACAGCGGGACACAGCGGGACACAGCCGGGTCCCAGCAGTGGACACAGAGGGACACAGCGGGGGACACAGCGGGACACAGAGGGAGACACATGGAGGACTCAGCGGGACAAAGCGGGGACACAGCGGCGACTCACCAGGGGACACAGCGGGGGACAAATCGGGACACCACAGAACACAGTGTGAAACAGCGGGACACAGCGGGGAAACTGCGGGGACACAGGGGGACAAAGCGTGGGACACATAGGGACACACCGGGGGACACAGTGGGGGACACAGCGGGACACAGCGGGGAACACAGCGAGGACACAGCGGGACCCAGTGGTACACAGCGTCGATACAGCGGGGACACAGCGTTACACAGCGTGGTACACAGCTGTGAACACAACGGGCCACAGTGGGGGCACAGCGAGACACAGCGGGACACAGCGAGGACACAGCAGGACACAGCGCTGACACTGCGGGGGACACAGTGGGGGACACAGCGGGGGACACAGCCGGACACAGCGGGACACAGCGGGGGACACAGGGGGGACACAGCGGGACCCACCGCGGGACACAGCGAGGACACATTGGGACACAACGGGGACACAGCGGGACTCAGCGGGGGACACAGCTGTACACAGCGGGACACAGCGCGACACAGCGGGGGACACAGAGGAGTAAACAGCGGGACACTGCGGGGAACACAGCGAGGATACAGTGAGACCAAGCAGGACACAGCGTCGATACAGCGGGGACACAGCGGGACACAGCGGGGGACACAGCGAGGACACAGCGGGACACAGCGGGACGCAGCTTGGGACACAGCGGGAACACAGCAGGACACAGCGGGGGACACAGCGAGGACACAGCAGGACACAGCGGGACACAGCATGGGACAAAGCGGGAGATAGAAGGGGACACAGCGAGGACACAGCGGGACACAGCAGCGACACATAGAGGTCTCAGCGGGGGACACAGTGGGGAACAGAGCGGGACACAGCGGGACCCAGCGGGGACAAAGCGTGAGACACAGCGGTGGACAGAGCGGGAGACAGAGGCGGACACAGCGAGGACACAGCGGGACACAGCGGGGACACAAAGGTGGCTCAGGGGGGGCCACAGCGGGGGACAAAGCGGGACACCACGGAACACAGCGCGACACAGCGTGAAACAGCGGTGAACCTGCGGGGACACAGCGGGACACAGCGGTGGACACAGCGGGACACAGCGGGACACAGCAGGACCCAGCAGGACACAGCGGGACACAGCAGGACACAGCGGGGGACACCGCGGGACACAGCGGGGGACACAGCGGGACACAGCGGGGACACAGAGGGGACTCAGCTGGGGACATAGCGGGGGACAAAGCGGGACACCACAGGACACAGTGGGACACAGCAGGACACAGCGGGGACACTGCGGGGACACAGCGGGACAAAGCAGGGGACCCAGCGGGACACAGCGGGACACAGCAGGACACAGCAGGACCCAGCGGGGAAACAGCGGGGACACAGCGAGGACACAGCGGGACACAGCGGGACACAGCGGGACACTGCGGGGCACAGCGGGGGACACAGCCGGACACAGCGGGGACACAGCTGGACACAGAAGGGTACACAGCGGGGCACAGCGGACACACACGGGGACAGAGCTGGACACAGAGGGACACAGAGGGGACAGAGCGTGACACAGCAGGACACAGCGGGACACAACAGGGGACTCAACGGGACACAGCGGGGGACACAGGGAGGATACAGCTGGACACTGAGGGAGACAGAGCAAGGACACAGCCGGACACAGCGAAACACAGCGTGACACAGTGGGAACACAGCAGGGGACACAGCGGGACATTGAGGGGGACACAGAGGGACACAGCGGGGTACACAGCAGGAACAAAGCGGGACACAGCGGGGGACACAGTGAGGACAAAGCGGGACACAGCGGTGACAAGCGGGACACAGCTGGGGACACTGCGGGACACAGCGGGACACAGCGGGGACACAGCGAGAGACACAACGGGGGACACAGCGGGACACAGTGGAGAACAAAGAGAGGACACAGCGGGACCCAGCGGGACACAACGTCGATAGAGTGAT
>NW_012304975.1:0-2875 GCF_000151885.1 Dipodomys ordii
TCATGTCCTGTTGTGTCCACAGCTGTGTACCACGCTGTGTAACGCTGTGTCCCCGCTGTATCTACGCTGTTCCTCGCTGTGTCCGGCTGTGTCCCCCGCTGTGTCCCCCGCTGTGTCCCACTGTGTCCTCACTGTGTCCCCCTCTGTGTCCCGCTGTGTCCCCCGCTATGTCCCGCTGTGTCCAGCTGTGTCCCGCTCTGTCCCCGCTTTGTGCCCGCTGTGTCCCGCTGTGTACTCCGTTGTGTCCAGCTGTGTCACCGCTGTGTCCCGCTGTGTCCTCTCTTTGTCTCCACTGTCCCCCGCTGTGTCCCCCGCTGTGTCCCGCTGTGTCCCGCTGTGTCCCCCGCTTTGTCCCGCTGTGTCGACGCAGTGTTCCCTCTATGTCCTGCTGTGTCACACTGTGTCCCATGGTGTCCCGCTTTTTCCCCCGCTGTATCCCCGCTGAGTCCCCTTTCTGTCCCCACTGTGTCCCGCTGTGTCCTGCTGTGTCCTAGCTGTGTCCCCTGCTGTGTCCCGCTGTGTCCCGCTGTGTCCTCGCTGTGTCCCCCGCTGTCTCCCGCTCTGTCCCCCGCTGTGTCTCACGCTTTATCCCTTCTGTGTCCCACTCTGTCCCGCTGTGTCCCGCTGTGCCCACACTGTATCCCGTTGTGTCCACAACTGTGTATCCCGCTGTGACCCCGCTGAGTCCCCGCTGTGTCCCCGCTGTGTCCCCCGCTGTCTCCCACTCCGTCCCCCGCTGTGTCTCAGGCTTTGTCCCCGCTGTGTCACACTGTGTCCCGCTGTGCCCACACTGTGTCCCGTTGTGTCCACAGCTGTGTACCACGCTGTGTAACGCTGTGTCCCCGCTGTATCTACGCTGTTCCTCGCTGTGTCCCGCTGTGTTCCCCGCTGTGTCCCCCGCTGTGTCCTCGCTGTGTCCCCAGCTGTGTCCCACTTTGTCCTAGCTGGGTCCCCCGCTGGGTCCCGCTGTGTCCCCCGGTGTGTCCCACTGTGTTCCACTGTGTCCCGCTCTGTCCCTGCTGTGTCCCGCTGTGTCCCCCTGTGTGCGCGCTGTGTCCCGCTATGTACTCCGTTGTGTCCAGCTGTTTCACCGCTGTGTCCCCCGCTTTGTCCCGCTGTGTCCCGCTGTGTCCTCGGTGCCTCCCCTGCTGTGTCCCGCTGTGTCCCCCGCTGTGTCCCGCTGTGTCCCGCTGTGTCCCGCTCTGTCCCTGCTGTGTCCCGCTGTGCCCTGCTGTGTCGTCGCTGTGTCCCCCGCTGTCTCCCGCTCTGTCCCTCGCTGTGTCTCACGATTTGTCCTTGCTTTGTCCCACTGTGTCCCGCTGTGCCCCGCTGTGTCCCCACTGTGTCCCGTGGTGTCCACAGCTGTGTAACAAGCTGTGTAATGCTGTGTATACGCTGTATCGACGCTGTGTCCCGCTGGGTCCCGCTGTGTCCTCGCTGTGTTCCCCGCTGGGTCCCGCTGTGTACCCCTCTGTGTCCCCTGCTGTGTCCCGCTGTGTCCCCCGCTGTGTTCCGCTGTGTCCTGCTGTGTCCTCGCTGTGTCCCCCGCTGTCTCCCGCTTTGTCCCACGCTGTGTCCCGCTGTGTCATGCTGTGTCCTCGCTGTGTCCCACGCTGTGTCCCGCTGTGTCACCGATTTGTCCCCCGCTGTGTCCCACTGTGTCCTGCTGTGTACCCTGCTGTGTCCCGCTATGTTCCCGCAGTGTCCCCGCTGTGTCCCGCTGTGTCCTGGTGTGTCCCGCTTTGTCCCCCGCTGTTTCCCCCTGTGTGTCCCTGCTGTGTCCCTGCTGTATCCCGCTGTGTCCCGCTGTGTCCTCGCTGTGTCCCACGCTGTTTTCCGCTGTGTCCTCGCTGTGTCCCCTGCTATGTCCCGTTGTGTCCCCAGCTGTGTACCCCGCTGTGTCCCGCTGTGTCACCGCTGTATCGATGCTGTGTACCGCTTGGTCCAGCTGTGTCCTCGCTGTGTCCCCCGCTGTGTCCCCCTGTGTCCCGCTGTGTTCTGCTGTGTCCCCCTGTGTCCCGCTTTGTACTCGCTGTGTCCCACGCTGTGTTTCGCTGTGCCCTCGCTGTGTCCCCCGCTGTGTCCCGCTGTGTCCCTCTGTGTCCCGATGTGTACTGCTGTGTCCTCCGCTGAGTCCCGCTGTGTACCCGCTGTGTCTCCCGCTGTGTCCCGCCGTGTCCCCTACTGTGTCCTGCTGTGTCTACTGCTGTGTCCCTGCTGTGTCCTGCTGTGTCCCGCTGTGTCCCACTGTGTCCTTGCTGTGTCCTACGCTCTGTTCCGCTGTGTCCTCGATGTGTCCCCAGTTGTGTCCCTTTGTGTCCCCAGCTGTGTAACCCACTGTGTCCCGCTGTGTCCCCGCTGTATCGATGCTGTGTCCGCTGTGTCCAGCTATGTCCTCGCTGTGTCCCCCGCTGTCTCCCGCTTTGTCCCACTCTGTGTCCCGCTGTGTCCCGCTGTTTCCTCGCTGTGTTCCGCGCTGTGTCCCGCTGTGTCCCCGCTTTGTCCCCCACTGTGACCCACTGTGTCCCGCTGTGTACCCTGCTGTGTCCCGCTATGTTCCCGCAGTGTCCCCGCTGTGTCCCGCTGTGTCCCCCTGTGTCCCGGGGTGTCCCGCTTTGTCCCCCGCTATGTCCCCCGGTGAGTCCCCGCTGTGTCCCCGCTGTGTCCCGCTGTGTTCTCCCTGTGTGCCCCGCTGTGTCCCGCTGTGTCCCCCACTGTGTCCCGCTGTGTCTACTGCTGTGTCTCTGCTGTCCCGCTGTGTCCTGCTGTGTCCCGCTGTGTCCTCGCTGTGTCCTACGCTGTGTTCCGCTGTGTCCTCGCTGTGTCCCCCGATGTGTCCCTTTGTGTCCCCAGCTGTGTACCCGCTGTGTCCCGC
>NW_012304976.1:0-2875 GCF_000151885.1 Dipodomys ordii
ACAGCGGGACACAGCGGGGTGCACAGCTGGGGACAAAACGGGACACTCGGGGGACACAGCGAGGACACAGCGGGACACAGCGGGACACAGCGGGACACAGCGGGGACACTGCGGGAACATAGTGGGACACAGCGGCGACACAGAAGGGACTCAGCGGGACAAAGCGGGGGACACAGCGGGACACAGCTAGGGACACAGCGGGGACAAAGCGGCAGACAGCCGGGGACACAGCGAGGACACAGCGGGACACAGCGGCGACACAGATGGGACTCAGCGGGACAAAGCGGGGGACACAGCGGGACACAGCGGGACACAGCGGTGGACACAGCGGGGGACAGCGGAGACAGAGAGCGGCCAAAGCGAGACACAACGGTGACACAGCTGGACACAACAGAGTACACAACGGGACACAGCGGGCACACAGCGGGGACACAGCGGGACATAGCGGGACAAAGCGGAACACAGCGGGTGTCACAGCGGGACACAGCAGGGGACTCAGCGAGGACACAGCGGGACACAGCGGGGGACACAGCTGGGGACACAGCGGGACACAGCGGGGAACACATCGAGGACACAGCGGGACTCAGCAGGAGACAGCGTCGATACAGCAGGGACACAGCGGGACACAGCGGGACACAGCGGGACGCAGCTGGGGACACAGCGGGGACACAGTGGGACACAGCAGAACACAGCGAGGGACAAAGCGGGAGACAGCGGGGGACACAGCGAGGACACAGGGGGACACAGCGGCGACACAGAGGGGACTCAGCGGGGACACAGCGTGGGACAAAGTGGGACACCACGGGACACAGTGTTACACAGCGGGACACAGCGGGGACACTGCGGAACACAGCAGGACAAAGCGGGGGACACAGCGGGACACAGCGGGCCACAGCGGGGGACCCAGCGGGGGACATCGGAGACAGAGAGTGGCCACAGCGAGACACAGCGGTGACACAACTGGACACAGCGGGATACACAGCAGGACAGAGCGGGCACACAGCAGGGACACAGCGGGACACAGTGGGACAAAGCGGGGACACAGTGGGACACAGCGGGACAAAGCGGGAGACACAGCGGGACACAGCAGGCACACAGCGGGGACACAGCGGGACACAGCGGGACACAGCGGAGGACACAGCAACACACAGTGGTGGTCCCAGTGAGGACACAGCAGGACACAGCAGGGGCACAGCGAGGACACAGCTGGGGACACAGCGGTGGACACAGAGGGACACAGCGGGACACAGAGTCGATACAGCGGGGACACAGCGTTACACAGCGTGGTACACAGCGTGGTACACAGCTGTGGACACAGCTGTGGACACAACGGGACACAGTGGGGGCACAGCCGGACACAGCGGTACACAGTGGGACACAGCGGGGACAAAGCGTGAGACACAGCGGGGGACAGAAAGGGAGACAGTAGGGGACTCAGCGAGGACACAGCGGCACACAACAGGACACAGCGGGAAACAGAGGTGAACCTGCGGGGACACATCGGGACACAGCAGGGACACAGCGAGAACACACCGGCACACAACGGGACACAGCGGGAAACAGAGGTGAACCTGCGGGGACACAGTGGGACACAGTGGGGGACACAGTGGGACACAGTGTGGGACACAGCGGTGAAACAGCGGGACACAACGGGACACAGCAGGGGGACACAGCGAGGACACAGCGGGACACAACGGGACACAGCAGGGGGACACAGCGAGGACACCACGGAACACAGCGGGACACAGCGGGAAACAGAGGTGAACCTGCGGGGACACAGCGGGACACAGTGGGGGACACAATGCGAAACAGCGGGGGACACAGCGGGACACAGTGGGGGACAGAGTGTGGGACACAGCGAGACACAGCGGGGACAAAGCTGGACACAGCGGGGTACACAGAGGGAAACAGCGGGGACACAGTGGGGAAACAGCGTGACACAGCAGGACACAGCGGGAAACAGCCGGGGACACAGCGAGGACACAGCGGCACAGAACGGGGGACACAGCAAGGACACAGTGGGACACAGCGGGGGACACAGCGAGACATAGCGGGGAACACAGCGGGGGACACAGAGGGACACAGCGGTACACAGCGGGACAAAGCGGGACACAGCGTGGACACAGCAGTAGACACAGCGGGACATAGCAGGGGACACAGCTGGGGACACAACAGGACAGAGCAGGGGACACAGCGAGGACAGAGCGGGACACAGCGGGACACAGCGGGGACACAGCGTCGATACAGCGGGGACACAGCGAGACCCCGCGGGCAACACAGGAAGGAAACAGCGGGACCCAGTGGGACACAGCGTCGATACAGCGGAACACAGTGGGGTACACAGCTGGGGACACAGCGAGGACACAGCGGGACACAGCGGGACACAGCAGGGACACTGCGGGAACATAGCAGGACACAGCAGGGTACACAGCGGGACACAGCTGGGGACACAGCGGGGACACAGCGGGACACAGCAGAACACAGCGTGAGACAAAGCGGGAGACAGCAGGGGACACAGCGAGGACACAGGGGGACACAGCGGCGACACAGAGGGGACTCAGCGGGGGACACAACGTGGGACAAAGTGGGACACCACGGGACACAGTGTTACACAGCGGGACACAGCGGGGACACTGCGGGACACAGCAGGAAAAAGCGGGGGACACAGCGGGGGACACAGCGCGACACAGCAAGACATAGCATGGACACAGCGGAGGACAGCGGAGACAGAGAGTGGCCACAGCGAGACACAGCGGTGACACAGCTGGACACAGCGGGGTACACAGCGGGACACAGCGGGCACACAGCGGGCACACAGCAGGACACAGCGGGACACAGCGGAGACACAGTGGGACACAGCGGGACAAAGTGGAGA
>NW_012304977.1:0-2874 GCF_000151885.1 Dipodomys ordii
TCATCTCCTCTTCTCTACTCTCTCTTCATCTCATCTCTCTCTCCTCTTCTTCTTCTTCTTCTTCTTCTTCTTCTTCTTCTTCTTCTTCTCTTTCTTCTGCTTCTGCTTTTCCTGCTTCTTCTGCTTCTACTGCTTCTCTTTCTGCTTCTCATTCTGATTCTGCTTCTCCTTCTGCTTCTCCTATTGCTTCTGCTGCTCTTCCTTCTCCTTCTCCTACTTCTGCTTCTCCTTCTGCTTCTGCTTCTCCTTCTGCTTCTCCTTATATTTCTCTTTCTCCTTCTCCTTCTCGTTCTTCTGCTTCTACTTATGGTTTTGCTTCTGCTACTTATGCTTCTTCTGTTTCTTTTGCTTCTGCTTCAGTTGCTTCTGCTTCTTAGCTTCTCCTGCTTCTCCTGCTCCTGTTTCTGCCTCTTCTTCTTCTTCTCTTTCGGGTTCTCCTGCTTCTGCTTCTTGTGCTTCTCCTGCTTCTCTTTATGCTACTCATTCTGCTTCTGCTTCCCCTTCTGCTTCTGCTTCTCCTCCTTCTCCTTCTCCTTCTCCTACTTCTGCTTCTCCTTCAGTTTCTGCTTCTTCTGCTCCTCTTGCTTCTCCTTCTGCATCTCCTTCGGCTTGTGCTTGTTCTTATGCTTCTTCTTCTTCTGCTTCTCCTGCTTCTTTTGGTTCACCTTTTGCTTCTGCTTCTTCTGATTTTCCTGCTTCTCCTTCGGCTTCTCCCTCTGCCTCTCCTTCTGCTTCTCCTTCTGTTTCTCCTTCTCCTTCTCGTTCTTCTGCTTTTCCTTCTGCTTCTCCTTCTGCTTCTACATCTTCTCCTTCTTCCTCTGCTTCTGCTTCTCATGCTTCTTCTTTTTCTTCTGCTTCTGCTTCTCCTGCTTCTTCTGCTTCTCTTTCTGCTTCTCCTGCTGCTTTTCCTTCTGCTCCTCCTTCTCCTTCTTCTACTTCTCCTTCTGCTTCTACTTCTACTTCTTCTTCTTCTCCTTCTACTTCTCCTTCTTCTTTTGCTTCTTCTTCTCCTTTTTCTTCTTCTTCTTCTCCTTCTTCTTCTTCTTCTTCTTCTTCTTCTTCTTCTTCTTCTTCTTCTTCTTCTTCTTCTTCTTCTTCTTCTTCTTCTTCTTCTTCTTCTTCTTCTTCTTTTTCTGCATCTTATGTTTCTGCTTCTCCTGATTCTGCATTTGTGCTTCTCCTGCTTCTCTTTCTCCTTCTCCTTCTTTTGCTTCTCATTCTGCTTCTGCTTCTCCTTCTTCTTCTGCTTCTCCTTCTGTATCTCCTCCTGCTTCTGCTTCTCCTTCTTGTGCTTCTCCTACTTCTGCTTCACTTTCTGCTTCTTCTGCCTCTCCTTCTTCTGATTTTCCTGTCTCTCCTTCTCCTTCTGCTTCTCCTTCTGCTTCTCCTTCTTTTGATTCTTCCTCTTCTTCTATTACTTCTTCTTCTTCTTTTTTTTTAATTTTATTTTATTTTATTTGTGAACATACTGTACAGAGGGGTTACAATTGCATGGGCAGGATAATGCGTACATTTCTTACCAAGCATTGCCGCCTCCTCCTTTGTTTACCCTTCCCATCCCAATCCTTCTCCTTCCCCCCTCCCCCTCCTTCCCCCCCCCGCACCGACGTTGTAAAGCTCGTTTTGGACATGACAACGTGTACTTCTCATTGTTGCATCAGATCCACCTGTATCCTTAAACAACTGGTTTTTCCCCATCTCCTCCACAAGTTATACTGTCATCAAATATAGTGAAAGCAAGGGTTATACTGTGGGGGAGGGACATACAAAGCAACAAAGAGATAATCTTATAAATGCGTTAGAAACACATGTATGAAAGAAAAAACATTAAAATACATATCTAAGGGTTCATTTTCCTGACATCACATTATCTGACCTTTTCCGCTTGACTCGTACATATACTAGATATTGCAAATAAGGGAAACCATGGGACCTATGTTTCTTTGGGCCCGGCTTACTTCACTTAATATAATTTTTTCCAAGTTTTTCCATTTCCTAACAAATGGGGCAATGTCATTATTTCTGATGGAGGCATAGAATTCCATTGTGTATATATACCACATTTTCTTGATCCATTCATCTACTGAGGGGCATCTGGGCTGGTTCCATATCTTAGCTATGGTAAATAATGCTGCAATAAACATAGTTGTGCTGGCTTACCACCATCTTATATGGTCATATTTGTATAGCTTTTGGCCTTTTCTACTTGTCTGGTAAGATTATCCTAGACATATATTAGTTATTGCAAATAAGGGAAACCATGGGAACTATGTTTCTTTGGGTTTGGCTTAGAAAACTAAAGCTAGATCCTTAAATATCACCCTGCACCAGAATCAACTCCAAATGAATCAAAGACCTCGAAGTTAAAGCAGACACCCTGAAGACATTACAGGAAGGAATAGGAGAAACCCTAGGTCTCATTGGCACAGGTCGAAATTTTCTTAATATGGACCCAGAAACATAACAATCAAAGCAAGAGCTTCTGCACGGCCCGGGACATAGCTAGCAAGATCAATAGAAAGCCCACCGGATTGGGAGAAGATCTTCACTAGCCATACAACAGACAAGGGCCTCATATCTAAAATATACTTAGAACTCAAAAAGTTAAATCCCGGAGGCTGGGAAGGTGGCTCAGTGGTAGAGCGCTTGCCTTGCATGCATGAGGCTCTGGGTTTGATTCCTCAGCACCACATAAACAAAAAGAAAAAAGCCGGAAGTGGCACTGTGGCTCAAGTGGTAGCCTTGAGCTGAAGAACTGAGGGACAGCTCCCAGGCCCAGAGTTGAGGCCCCACGACCGGACACCCCCCAAAAAAAGTTAAAACCCCCAACAACAAATCCTCTAAGAAACAACTGCCCAATAAGTAAATGAGTGA
>NW_012304978.1:0-2874 GCF_000151885.1 Dipodomys ordii
ACTGTGTCCCGCTGTGTCCCCCGCTATGTCCCGCTATGTCTCCGCAGGGTCACCACTGTTTCCCGCTGTGTCCCGCTGTGTTCCCTGGTGTCCCGCTATGTCCCCCACTGTGTCCCTTTTTGTCCCCAGCTGTGTAACCCGCTGTGTAACGCTGTGTCCCCGCTGTATCGACGGCATGTCCCGCTAGGTCCCGCTGGGTCCTCGCTGTGTTCCCTGTTGTGTCCCGCTCTGTCTCCCGCTGTGTCCCGCTGTGTCACCCGGTTTCTCCTGCTGTGTCCCCCGCTGTGTCTCATGCTTTGTGCCCGCTGTGTCCCACTGTGTCCCTCACTGTGTCCCTTTTGTCCCCAGCTGTGTAACCCGCTGTGTAACGCTGTGTCCCCGCTGTATCGACGCTGTGTCCTGCTGGGTCCCGCTGGGTCCTCGCTGTGTCCCGTTGTGTCTCGCTGTGTCCCCCGCTGTGTCCCCTGCTGTGTCCCCCGCTGTGTCCCGCTGTGTACCCCGCTGTGTCCCGCTGTGTCCCCCGCTGTGTCCCGCTGTGTCCCTGATGTGACCCTCAGTGTCCCGGTGTGTCCCCGCTTTGGCCCCGCTGTGTCCCGCTGTGTATACACTGCTCTGTCCAGTTTGTCCCCGCTGTGACCCGCTGTGTCCCCAGCTGTGTCCCTGCTGTGTCCCCCGTGTGTACAGCTGTGTCCCGCTTTGTACTGATGTGTCCCCCGCTGAGTTCCGCTGTGTCTCCGCTGTGTCCCAATGTGTCCTCGCTGTGTCCCGCTCTGTCCCGCTCTGTCCCCTCTGTGTCCCGCTGTGTCCCCACTGTGTGCCCGCTGTGTCCCACTGTGTACTCCGCTGTGTCCAGCTGCGTCCCCGTTGTGTCCCGCTGTGTCCCCTCTCTGTCCCCTGCTGTCCCCCTCTCTGTCACCCGCTGTGTCCCGCTGTGTCCCGCTTTGTCCCCGCTTTGTCCCGCTGTGTCCCTGCAGTGTCCCCGCTGTGTCCCGTTGTGTCACACTGTGTCCCCTGGTGTCCCGCTTTGTCCCCCACTGTGTCCTCGCTGTGATACCCGCTATGTACCGCTGTGTACCCCGCTGTGTCCAGCTGTGTCCTCCCTGTGTCCCCCGTTGTCTCTTGCTTTGTTCCACGCTGTGTCCCGCTGTGACCCGCTGTGTCCTCGCTGTGTCCCCCACTGTGATCCGCTGGGTCCTCGCTGGGTCCCCCTATGTGTTCTGTTGTGTCCCCAGCTGTGTACCCCGCTGTGTCCCGCATTTTCCCCTCTGTATCGATGCTGTGTCCCGCTGTGTCTCACTGAGTCCTCGCTGTGTTACCCGCTGTGTCCCGCTATGTACCCCTCTGTGTCCCCCCTCTGTGTCCCGCTGTGTCCCCCGCTGTGTCCCGCTGTGTCCCCCGCTGTGTCCCTGCTGTGTCCCCGCTGTGTCCCGCTGTGTCCCCGCTGAATCGATGCTGTTTCGCACTGGGTCCCGCTGTGTCGCGCTGTGTACCCCTCCGTGTCCTTCTATGTGTCCTGCTGTATCCCCCGCTGTGTCCCGCTGTGTCCCCCGCTGTGTCCCTGCTGTGTCCCCGCTGTGTCCCGCTGTATACTGCTGTGTCCCCCGCTGAGTCACACTGTGTCCTCGCTGTGTCCTGCTGTGTCCCCCGCTGTGTCCGCTGTGTCTACTGCTGTGTCCCTGCTGTGTCCCGCTGTGTCCCAATGTGTCCCGCTGTGTCCTCGCTGTGTCCCACGGTGTGTTCGACTGTGTCCTCGGTGTGTCCCCCGATGTGTCCCTTTGTGTCCCCAGCTGTGTACCCTGTAGTGTCCCGCTGTGTAACCGCTGTATCGACGCTGTGTCCCGCTGTGTCCCGCTGTGTCCTCGCTGTGTTCTCCGCTGTGTCCCGCTGTGTACCCCTCTGTGTCCCCCTCTGGGTCCGGCTGTGTCCCACGCAGTGTCCCGCTGTGTCCCGCTGTGTCCCGCTGTGTACTGCTGGGTCCCCCGCTGAGTCCCGCTGTGTCCCCGCTGAGTCTACTGCTGTGTCCTGCTTGTGTCCCGCTGTGTCCCCCACTGTGTCCCTTAGTGTTCCCAGGTGTGTAGTCCGCTGAGTCCTGCTGTGTCCCCGCTGTTTCCCGCTGTGTCCCGCTGTGTTCCGTGGTGTCCCGCTCTGTCCCCCGCTATGTCCCACACTTTGTCCCCGCTGTGTCCCGCTGTGTCCTGCTGTGTCTCCAGCTGTGTACCCCGCTTTGACCTGCTGTGTCACACTGTGTCCCTTGGTGTCCCGCTTTGTCCCCCGCTGTGTCCCCCGGTGAGTCCCCGCTGTGTCTCTGCTGTGTCCCGCTGTGTCCTCCGTGTGTCCCCCGTTGTGTCCCGCTGTGTCCCCCTCTGTGTCTCGCTGTGTCCTCCCTGTGTCCCTGCTGTGTCCCGCTGTGTCCTCCCTGTGTCCCCGCTGTGTCCCACTGTGTCCCGCTGTGTCCCACTGTGTACTCGCTGTGTCTCACGCTGTGTTCTGCTATGTCCTCGTTGTGTCCCCCGCTGTGTCCCGTTGTGACCCCAGCTGTGTACCCCGCTGTGTCCCGCTATGTCCCCGTTGCATCGACGCTGTGTCCCGCTGGGTCCCGTTGTGTTCTCGCTGTGTTCCCCACTGTGTCCTGCTGTGTACCCCTCTGTGTCCCCAGCTGTGTGCCGCTTTGTCCCCCACTGTGTCCCGCTGTGTCCCACTGTGTCACCCGTTGTGTCCCTGCTGTGTCCCTGCTATGTCCTGCTGTGTCCTCGCTGTGTCCCCCGCTGTCTCCCGCTCTGTCCCACGCTGTGTCTCACGCTTTGTCCCCGCTGTGTCCCACTGTGTTCCGCTGAGTCCCGCTGTGTCCCCCACTCTGTCTCTTTTTGTCCCCAG
>NW_012304979.1:0-2874 GCF_000151885.1 Dipodomys ordii
AATCATTGGGATTTCAGTGGTGGACGCATCCAGTACTCAGCGGGGACCCAGCGGTGTCTCACTGGGACTACAGCCAGGTACTCAACTGTTGTACACATCAAGGGTCATCAACTGGACTCAGCAGTTGACTCAGCGAGGATACAGCGGTGACACAGCGGGTGCTCAGCGGGGGGACACAGTGGGGGGACAAAGCGTGACACCACGGAACACAGCGGGACACAGCGGGAAACAGCGGTGACCCTGCAGGGACACAGCAGGACACAGCGGGGGACACAGCGGGACACAGCGGGACACAGCGGTGGATGCAGCGGGACACAGAGGGGGACACAGAGGGGTACACAGCAGGACACAGCGGGGAACACAGCGAGGACACAATTGGACCCAGCGGGACACAGCGTCGATACAGCGGGGACACAGCGGGACAGAGCGGGGACACAGCGGGACTCTGCGGGGACACAGAAGTACACAGCGGGACACAGCGGGGACATAGCAGGGACACAGCTGGGGAAAAAGGGGGACACAGCGGGGGACACAGCGGGACACAGAGGGAAACACAGAGGGGTACACAGCGGGACACAGCGGGGAACACAGCGAGGACACAGCGGGACACAGCGTCGATACAGTGGGGACACAGCGGGACACAGGGGGGTACACAGCTGGGGACACAACGGGACACATAGGGGGACACAGCGAGGACACAGCGGAACACAGCATGGGACACAGCGAGGACACAGAGGGACACAGCGGGACACAGCGAGGACACAGCGGGACACAGTGGGGTACACAGCTGGGGACACAACGGAACACATAGGGGGACACAGTGAGGACCCAGCGGAACACAGCGTGGGACACAGCGAGGACACAGCAGGACACAGCGGGACACAGCGGGACACAGCGAGGACACATCAGTAGACACAGCGGGACCCAGTGGGGGACACAGAGGGACACAGCGGGTACTCACCGGGGAACACAGCGGGGGACAAACTGGGACACCACGGGTCACAGTGGGACACAGCTGGACACAGCGGGGACACAGCGGGGGACACAGCGGAACACAACGGGGAAAACAGCGAGGACACAGCGGGACCAAGCGGGACACAGCGGCGATACAGCGGGGACACAGCGTTACACAGCGGGGTTCACAGCAGGGGAAACAAAGGGACACAGTGGGGGACACAGCAGGACACAGCAGGACACAGTGGGAAAAGTGGGGCAAAACGTGAGACACAGCGGGGAACAGAGCGGGAAATAGCAGGGGACAAAGCTGGACACAACGGAACACAGTGGGACACAGCGGGAAACAGCGATGACTCTGCGGGGACACAGCGGGAAACAGCGGGTGACACAGCGGGACACAGCGGGACACAGTGGGGGACACAGCGGAACACAGTGGGGGACAGAGCGTGGGACAAAGCGAGACACAGCGGGGACAAAGCTGGACACAGCGGAGTACACAGCTGGAACACAGCGGGAACACAGTGGGACACAGCAGGTCACAGCAGGGAAACAGCGGGACACAGCGGGAAACAGCGGGGGACACAGCGGGACACAGCGGGGACACGGTAGACACAGCGGGACACAGCGGGGGACACAGAGGGTTACACAGCAGAACCCAGTGGGGAACACAGCGAGGACACAGCGGGACCCAGCGGGACACAGCGTCGATACAGCGGGGACACAGCGGGACACAGCGGGGACACAGAAGTAGACAGAGCGGGAACCAGAGGGGAACACAGCAAGACACAGCGGGGGACACAGGGAGGACACAGCGGGACACAGTGGGGACACTGTGGGGACTCACCGTTGGACACAGTGGGGGACAAAGCGGGACACCACGGGACACAGCAAGGGACAAGGGGGAGACAGAACGGGACACAGCGAGGACAAAGCGGGACACAGCGGGGGACACAGGAGAGAAACAGCGGGACACAGCGGGGGACACAGCGAGGACACATGGGGACACAGCGGGGACACAGCGGGACTCAGCGGGGGACACAGCAGTACACAGCGGGACACAGCGGGGACACATCAGGGACACAGCGGGGGACACAGAGAGGTACTCAGCTGGACACAGTGGGAAACACAGCGGGGACACAGCGGGACTCAGCGGAGAACACAGAGGGACACAGCGGGACACAACGGAACACAGCGTAGGACACAGCGAGGACACAGCGGGACACAGCGGGACACAGCGGGGACACAGCAGGGACACAGCAGGGACACAGCGGGGGACACAGCGGGACACAACAGGACACAGCGGGGGACACAGCAGGACACAGCAGGGGACACAGCGGGGGACACAGCGGGACACAATGTGGCACACAGCGAGGACACAGCGGGACACAGCGGGACACAGCGTCGATACAGCAGGGCACAACGTTACACAGCGGAGTACACAGCTGGGGACACAAAGGGTCACAGTGGGGACTCAGCGGGACACAGCGGGACGCAGTGGGACACAGTGGTGACAAAGCATGAAATACAGCGGGGGACAGAGCGGGAGATAGCGGGGGACACAGCGAGGACACAGCAGGACACAGCGGGGACACAGCGGGGACTCAGCAGGGGACACAGCGGGGGACAAAGCGGGACACCACGGAACACAGCGGGACACAGCGGGAAACAGCGGTGACCCTGCGGGGACACAGCGGGACACAGCGGGGGACACAGCGGGGAAAACAGCGGAACACAGTGGGGGACAGAGCGTGGGACATAGCGAGACACAGCGGGGACAATGCTGGACACAGCGGGGGAAAAAGTGGGACACAGTGGGGACACAGCAGTGGACACAGCGGGACACAGCGGGGTCACAGCCGGAACACAGCGGGACACAGCGGGGACACAGAAGGGACACAGCAGGAAACAGCGCGGGAA
>NW_012304980.1:0-2874 GCF_000151885.1 Dipodomys ordii
TCACTGTGTACCCCTCTTTTTCCCCTGCTGTGTCCCGCTGTGTACCCCGCTGTGTCCAGATGTGTCCTTGCTGTGTCCCCCGCTGTCTCCTGCTTTGTCCCACGCTTTGTCCCGCTGTGACCCTCTGTGTCCTCGCTGTGTCCCCCGCTGTGTCCTGCTGTGTCCCCGCTGTGTCCCCGGCTGTGTCCCGCTGTGTCCCGCTGTGTTCCCCGCTGTGTCCCGCTATGTTCCCACAGTGTCCCCGCTGTGTCACACTGTGTCCCACTGTGTCCCGAGGTGTCCCAGTTTGTCCCCCGCTGTGTCCCCAGGTGAGTCCCCGCTGTGTCCCGCTGTGTCCCCCACTGGGTCCGGCTGTTTCTACTGCTGTTTCCTGCTGTGTCCCGCTGTGTCCCGCTGTTTCCCGCTGTGTCCTCGCTGTGTTCCACGCTGTGTTCCGCTGGGTCCTCGCTGTGTCCCCTGATGTGTCCCGTTGTGTCCCCAGCTGTGTACCCCGTTGTGTCCCGCTGTTTCCCCGCTGTATCGACGCTGTGTCCCGCTGTGTCCTCGCTGTGTTCCCCACTGTGTCCCGCGGTGTACCCCTCTGTGTCCCCCTCTGTGTCCCTCTGTGTCCCCCGCTGTGTCCCGCTTTGTCCCGCTGTGTCTCCAGCTGTGTCCCGCTGTGTCCCCACTCTGTCCCAAGCTGTGTCCAGCTGTGTCCCTCTGTGTACCCCGCTGTGTCCCGCTTTGTTTCCGCAGTGACCCTGCTGTGTCCCACTGTGTCCCGCTGTGTCCCTGCTGTGTCCCCCACTGTGTACCCTTGTGTCCCCAGCTGTCTACCCAGCTGTGTCCCGCTGTGTCCCCGCTGTATCGACGCTGGGTCCCGCTGGGTCCCGCTGTGTCCTCCCTGTCTTCCCCACTGTGTCCCGCTGTGTCCCCCGCTGTGTCCCGGTGTGTCAACTGCTGTGTCCACGCTGTGTCCCGCTGTGTCTCACTGTGTCCCGCTGTGTCCTCGCTGTGCCCCACGCTGTGTCCCGTTTTGTCCATAGCTGTGTACCCCGCTGTGTCCCGCTGTGTCCCCGCTGTATCGATGCTGTGTCCCGCTGGGTTCCGCTGTGTCCTCGCTGTGTTCCCCGCTGTGTCCCGCTGTGTCCTGCTGTGTCACGATGTTTCCCCGCTGTTTCCCCGCGGTGTACCTCTGTGTACCCCGCTGTGTCCAGCCTTGAACCCGCTGTGACTCGCTGTGTCCCACGCTCTTTCCTCCACAGTGTTCCACTGTGTCCCCCGCTGTGTCCCGCTGTGTCCCGCTGTGTCCCCTGCTGTGTCCCGTTGTGTCCCCGCAGGGTCACCTCTGTTTCCCGCTGTGTCCCGCTGTCTTCCGCGGTGTCCCGGTTTGTCCCCCGCTGTGTCCACTGCTGTGTCCTCGCTGTGTCACCGCTGTGTCCCGCTGTGTCCTCGCTGTGTCCCCCGCTGTCTCCCGCTCTGTCCCCCGCTGTGTCTCACGCTTTGTCCCCGCTGTGTCCCACTGTGTCCCGCTGTGTCCCACTGTGGCCCCTCTCTGTCTCCGTTGTCCCCAGCTGTGTCCCCCCCTGTGTCCAGCTGTGTCCCGCTGTGTCCCCCGTTTGTCCTGCTTTGTCCCCGCTGTGTCCCGCTGTGTCCTCGCTGTGTCCCCAGCTGTGTCCTGCTGTGTTCCGCGGTGTACCCCGCTGTGTCCCGCTATGTTCCCGCAGTGTCCCCGCTGTGTCCGGCTGTGTCCCGCTGTGTCCTCGCTGTGTCCCCCGCTGTGTCCCGTTGTGTCCTCAGCTGTGTACCCCTCTGTGTCCCGCTGTGTCCCCACTGTATCGATGCTGTGTGCCGCTGTGTCCCGCTGTGGCCCCCTCTATGTCCCGCTGTGTCACACTGTGCCCCATGGTGTCCTGCTTTGTCCCCCGCTGTGTCCCCTGCTGAGTCCCGTCTGTGTTGCCGCTCTGTCCTGCTGTGTTTGCTGTGTCCCCCGCTGTCTCCCGCTTTGTCCCACGCTGTGTCCCCCGCTGTGTCCCGTTTTGTCCCCAGCTGTGTACCCCGCTGTGTCCCGCTGTGTCCCCGCTGTATGGACGCTGTGTTCCGCTGGGTCCTGCTGTGTCCCGCTGGGTCCTGCTGTGTCCTCGCTGTGTTCCCCGCTGTGTCCCGCTGTGTCCTTGCTGTGTCCCCCGCTGTGTCCCGCTGTGTCCCGCTGTGTCCCCTGCTGTGTCCTGTTGTGTCCCTCCTGTGTCCCCCGCTGTGTCCCGCTGTGTCCCGCTGTGTCCCCCACTGTGTCCTGCTGTGTCCCGCTGTGTATTGCTGTATCCCACGCTGAGTCCCGATGTGTCCCCGCTGTGTCCCAATGTGTCCTCGCTGTGTCCCCCGCTGTGTCCCACTGTGTCCCGCTGTGTCCCACTGTGTACCCCGCTGTCACCGCTGTTTCCCGCTGTGTCCTCGCTTTGTCCCCCGCTTTCTCCCGCTCTGTCCCCCGCTGTGTCTCACGCTTTGTCCCAGCTGTGTCCCACTGTGTCCCGCTGTGTCCCGCTGTGCCCCCACTGTGTCCCGTTGTGTCCACAGCTGTGTACCACGCTGTGTAACGCTGTGTCCCGGCTGTATCTACGCTGGGTCCCGCTGGGTCCCGCTGTGTCCTCGCTGTTTTCCCCACTGTGTCCCCTCTGTAACCCGCTGTGTCCCCCGCTGTGTCCCGCTGTGTCCACCTGTGTCCTCGCTGTGTCCCGCTGTTTCCTGCTGTGTCCCCGCTGAGTCCCACTGTGTACTCCGCTGTGTCCAGCTGTGTCCTCACTGTGTCCTTCTGTGTCCCGCTGGGTTCTCGCTGTGTCCCCCTGTGTACTGCGCTCTGTCCAGCTGTGTCCCCGCTGTGTCCCGCTGTGTCCCGCT
>NW_012304981.1:0-2874 GCF_000151885.1 Dipodomys ordii
TCTCCTTGCTGTGTCCCACGCTGTGTTCCGCTGTGTCCTCACTATGTCCCCCGATGTGTCCCTTTGTGTCCCCAGCTATGTAACCCGCTGTGTCCCGCTGTGTCCCCGCTGTGTCCTTGCTGTATTCCCCGATGTGTCCCGCTGTGTACCCCTCTGTGTCCCCCTCTGTGTCCCGCTGTGTCTCCTGCTGTGTCCTGCTATTTCCCGCTGTGTCCGGCTGTGTACTGCTGTGTCCCCCGCTGAGTCCCGCTGTGTCCCGGCTGTGTCCCGCTGTGTCCCACCTGTATCCCCCGCTGTGTCCAGCTGTGTCCCTCTGTGTCCCCTGCTGTGTCCCGCTGTGTCCACTGCTGTGTCCCCGTTGTGTCCCACAGTTTCCTCCGCTATGTCCCGCTGTGTCCTCGCTGTGTCCCCCGCTGTGTCCCACTGTGTCCTTGCTGTGTCCCCTGCTATGACCCCCTCTTTGTCCCCGCTGTGTCCCGCTGTGTCCCGCTGTGTCCCCGCTGTTTCCTGTTGTGTCCCCAGCTGTGTACCCCGCTGTGTCCCGCTGTGTCACACTGTGTCCTTTGGTGTCCCGCTTTGTCCCCCACTGTGTCCCCCGCTGAGTCCCCGCTGTGTCCCCGCTGTGTCCCGCTGTGTCCTCGCTGTGTCCCCCTCTGTCTCCCGCTCTGTCCCCCGCTGTGTCTCACACTTTGTCCCCGCTGTGTCCCACTGTGTCCCGCTGTGTCCCGCTGTGTCCCACACTGTGTCCCATTGTATACCCAGCTGTGTAACCCGCTGTGTAACCCTGTGTCCCTGCTGTATCGATGATGTGTCCCGCTGTGTCCCGCTGTGTCTCCGCTGTGTCCTGCTGTGTCCCGCTGTGTCCTCGCTGTGTCCAACGCTGTGTTCCACTGTATCCTCGCTGTGTCCCCTGCTGTGTCCCGTTGTGTCCCCAGCTGTGTACCCTGCTGTGTCCCGCTGTGTCCCCCCTGTATCGACGCTGTGTCCCGCTGTGTCCCGCTGTGTCCTCGCTGTGTTCCCAGCTGTGTCCCACTGTGTACCTCTCTGTGTCCCCCTCTGTGTCCTGCTGTGTCCCCCGCTGTATCCCGCTGTGTCCCGATGTGTCCCGCTTTGTACTGCTGTGTCCCCTGCTGAGTCCCGCTGTGTCCCCGCTGTGTCCCTTGCTGTGTCCCCGCTGTGTCTGGCTGTGTCCCGCTGTGTCCCCCGCTGTGTCCCGCTGTGTCCCCCGCTGTGTCCCACTGTGTACACTGCTGTGTCCCCGTTGGGTCCCGCTGTTTCCCCGCTATGTCCTGCTGTGTCCTCGCTGTGTCCCCTGCTCTGTCCCGCTTTTTCCTCGCTGTGTCCCACGCTGTGTCCCGCTGTGTCCCCGCTGTATCGACGCTGGGTCCCGCTGGGTCCCGCTGTGTCCTCGCTGTTTTCCCCTCTGTGTCCCGCTGTGTCCCCCTCTCTGTCCCCCACTGTGTCACACTGTGTCCCTTGGTGTCCCGCTTTGTTCCCCGCTGTGTCCCCCGCTGAGTCCCCTCTGTGTCCCCGCTGTGTCCCGCTGTGTCCTAGCTGTGTCCCCCGCTGTCTCCCGCTTTGTCCCACAATGTGTCCCGCTGTGTCCCACTTTGTCCTCGCTGTGTCCCCCGCTGTGTCCCACTGTGTCCCCCGCTGTGTCCCGCTGTGTCCCGCTGTGTACCCTGCTGTGTCCCGCTATGTTCCCGCATTGTCCAAGCTGTGTCCCGCTGTGTTCCGTGGTGTCCCGCTTTGTCCCTTGCTTTGTCCCAGCTGAGTCCCTGCTGTGTCTCCGCTGTGTCCCCCGCTGTGTCGTGCCTGTGTCCCCCGCTGTGTCACGCTCTGTCCCCCGCTATGTCCCGCTGTGTCCCCTCTGTTTCCCGCTGTGTCCTCCCTGTGTCCCTTGCTGTGTTCCGCTCTGTCCTCCGCTGTGTCCCTCTGTGTCCCGCTGTGTCCCCCGCTGTATCGACTCTGTGTCCTGCTGGGTCCCGCTGGGTACTCGCTGTGTTCTCCGATGTGTCCCACTGTGTCCCCCGCTGTGTCCCCCGCTGTGTCCCGCGCTGTGTCCCCGCTGTGTCCCCTGCTGTGTCCCGCTTTGTCCCGCTGTGTCCCACTGTATCCGGCTGTGTCTGCCGCTGTGTCCCTTCTGTGTTGCCGCTGTGTCCCGCTGTGACCACCTTTGTCCCTCTGTGTGCCCCCCTGAGTCCCCGCTGTTTCCCCGCTGGGTCCCGCTGTGTCCCCGCTGTGTAACGCTCTGTCCCCCGCTATGTCCCCCTCTTTGTCCCCGCTGTGTCCCGCTGTGTCCCCCTCTGTTTCCCTTTGTGTCCCCAGCTGTGTACCCCACTGTGTCCTGCAGTGTCACACTGTATCCCTTGGTGTCCCGCTTTGTCTCCCGCTGTGTCCCCCGGTGAGTCCCCGCTGTGTCCCCGCTGTGTCCCGCTGTGTCCTCCCTGTCTCCCTGCTGTGTCCCGCTGTGAACCCCGCTGTGTCCCGCTGTGTCCTCCCTGTGTCCCCGCTGTGTCCCACTGTGTCCCGCTGTGTCCCGCTTTGTTCTTGCTGTGTCCCACGCTGTGTTCCACTGTGTCCTCATTGTGTCCCCCGCTGTGTCCCGTTGTGACCCCAGCTGTGCACCCCGCTGTGTCCCCTATGTCCCCGTTGCATTGACGCTGTGTCCCGCTGGGTCCCGTTGTGTCCTTGCTGTGTTCCCCGCTGTGCCCTGATGTGTCCCGCTCTGTGTCCCCCGCTGTGTCCCGCTTTGTCCCCCGCTGTGACCCGCTTTTTCCCCCACTGTGTCCCGCTGTGTCCCCCGTTGTGTCCCTGCTGTGACCCCGCTGTGTCCCGCTGTGTACTGCTGTGTCCCCCGCTGAGTCTCGCTGT
>NW_012304982.1:0-2874 GCF_000151885.1 Dipodomys ordii
TCAGTCCACTGCGTCCACTGTATCCCGCTGTGCCCCCACTGTGTCCCGTTGTGTCCACAGCTTTGTACCATGCTGTGTAACGCTGTGTCTCCGCTGTATCTACGCTGTGTCCCGCTGGGTGCCGCTGTGTCCTCGCTGTGTTCCCCGCTGTGTCCAGCTGTTTCCCCCACTGTGTCCCCCACTGTGTCCTCGCTGTGTCCCCCGCTGTGTCCCGCTGTGTCCCGCTGTGTCCTCGCTATGTCCCGCTCTGTGTCCTCACTGTGTCCCCCGCCGTGTCCCGCTGTGTCCCGCTGTGTCCCGCTGCATCCCCGCTGTGTCCCGCTGTGTCCCGCTTTGTCCCCCACTGTGTCCCGCAGTGACCCCGCTGTGTCCCGCTGTGTCCCACTGTGTCCCGTGGTGTCCCGCTTTGTCCACTGCTGTGTCCCCGGCTGAGTCTCACTGTGTCCCCACTGTGTCCTCTCTGTGTCCCGCGCTTTGTCCTGCTCTGTTCCCCACTGTGTCTCCCGTTTTGTCCCTGCTGTGCCTCACTGTGACCCGCTGTGTCCCGCTGTGTCCCCGCTGTATCGTCACTGTGTCCCGCTGGGTCCTGCTGTGTCTCTCTCTGTGTTCCCCACTGTGTCCCGCTGTGTCTCCCGCTGTGTCCCTCGCTGTATCCCCCGCTGTGTCCCGCTGTGTCCCGCTGTGTCCCCCGCTGTGTCCTTGCTGTGTCCCCGCTGGGTCCCGCTGGGTCCCACAGTGTCCCCCGCTGAGTCCGGTTGTGTCACCACTGTGTCCCGCTGTGTCCCCGCTCTATCGACGCTGTGTCCCGCTGGGTCCCGCTGTGTCCTCTCTTTGTTCCCCGCTGTGTCCCGCTGTGTCCCCCGCTGTGTCTCTCGCTGTGTCCCGCTTTGTCCCCGGCTGTGTCCGGCTGTGTCCCGCTGTGTCCCCCGCTGTGTCCTTGCTGTGTCCCCGCTGTGTCCCGCTGTGTCCCGCAGTGTCCCCAGCTGTGTCCCGCTGTGTCACCGCTGTGTCCCGCTGTGTCCTCGCTGTGTCCCCCACTGTGTCCCGCTTTTTGCCTGCTGTGTACCCCGCTGTGTCCCTCTGTGTCCCCCGCTGTGTCCCGCTGTGTCCCCTGCTCTGTCCCCACTGTGTCACGCTGTGTTTCGCTGTGTCCGGCTGTGTCCTCGCTCTGTCTCCCTCAGTGTCCAGCTGTGTCCTCCCTGTGTCCCCCGCTGTGTCCCGCTGAGTCCCCTGCGCTGTCCCGCTGTGTCCGGCTGTGTCACGCTCTGTCCCCTCTGTGTCCCTCTGTGTCCAGCTCTGTCCCTGTTGTGTGTCCACTGTGCCCCGCTGTGTACCCTTCTGTGTCCAGTTGTGTCCCCTCTGTGTCCCGCGGTGTCCCTTCTCTTTCCCCCGCTGTCCACCGCTGTGTCCCCCGGCTGTGTCCCGCAGTGTCCCCGCTGTGTCCCGCTGTGTCCTACTGTGTCCCGTGGTGTCCCGCTTTTTCCCCTCTATGTCCCCTGCTGAGTCCCCTCTGTGTCCCCGCTGTGTCCAGGTGTGTCCTCGCTGTGTCCTCCGATGTCTCCTGCTTTGTCCCACGCTGTGTCCTACTGTGTCCCACTGTGTCCCTGCTGTGTCCCCCGCTGTGTCCCGCTGTGTCCCGCTGTGTCCCCCGCTGTGTCCCGCTGTGTCCCCGCAGGTTCTCCGCTGTTTCACGCTGTGTCCTGCTGTGTTCCGTGGTGTCCCGCTTTGTCCCCCGCTGTGTCCCGCTGTGTCCACTGCTGGGTCCCCGCTGGGTCCCGCTGTGTCTCGCTGTTTCCCGCTGTTTCCTCGCTTTCTCCCATGCTGTTTCCCGCTGTTTCCTCGCTTTGTCCCATGCTGTATCCCGCTGTGTCCCCCGTTTTGCCCCGCAGTGTCCCGCTGTGTCCCGCTGTGTCCTCGCTGTGTCCCACTGTGTCCCCGCTGTTTCCCCGCTGGGTCCTGCTGTGTCCCGCTGGGTCCCGCTGGGTCCCACTGGGTCCCCCGCTTTGTCCCGCTGTGTCCCCGCAGTGTCCCAGCTGTGTCCCGCTGTGTCCCACTGTGTCCTGTGGTGTCCCGATTTGTCCCCCACTATGTCCACTGCTGAGTCCCCTCTGTGTCCCCGCTGTGTCCCGCTGTGTCCCCCGCTGTGTCCCGCTGTGTCCCCCGCTGTGTCCCTCGTTGTGTCCCCCTCTGTGTCCCTCTGTGTCCCGCTGTGTCATCCGCTGTGTCCTTGTTGTGTCCCTGCTGGGTCCCGCTGTGTCAGCGCTGTGTCCCGCTGTGTCGCCACTCTACAGACGCTGTGTCCCGCTGTGTCCCCCTCTGTGTCCCGCTGGGTCCTGCTGTGTCCCCCGCTGTGTCCCGCTGTGTCCCCGCAGGTTCACCGCTGTTTCACGCTGTGTCCTGCTGTGTTCCGTGGTGTCCCGCTTTGTCCCCCGCTGTGTCCCGCTGTGACCACTGCTGGGTCCCCGCTGTGTCCCGCTGTGTCTTGCTGTGTCCCGCTGTGTCCTCGCTTTGTCCCATGCTGTATTAAGCTGTGTCCTCCCTGTGTCCCGCTGTGTCCTCCGCTGTGCCCCGCAGTGTCCCGATGTGTCCCGCTCTGTCCCCCATTCTGTCCCCCGCTGAGTCCTCTATGTGACGCCGCTGTGTCCTGCTGTGTCCTCGCTGTGTCCCCTGCTGTCTCCCGCTGTGTCCCCCTCTGAGTCCCCCGCAGTGTCAGCGCTGTGTCCCGCTGTGTCCTCGCTGTGTCCCCCGCTGCCTCCTGCTCTGTACCCCGCTGTGTCTCAAGCTTTGTCCCTGCTGTGTCCCACTGTGTCCCGCTGTGTCCCGCTGTGCCCCCACTGTGTCCCGTTGTGTTCACAGCTGTGTACCACGCTGTGA
>NW_012304983.1:0-2874 GCF_000151885.1 Dipodomys ordii
GAAGCAGGAGCAGCAGAGAAGCAGCAGCAGGAGAAGCAGAAGCATGTAGAGCTCAAGAGCAGAAGCAGATCTGAAGCATAAGGAGATACAGGAGAAGCAGAAGAAGCAGAATCTGGAGAAGCAGAAGGAGAAGCAGAAGCAGAAAGAGAAGCAAAAGCAGAAGGAGAAGCATAAGGAGAAGCAGAAGAAACAGAAGAAGTAGAGGCAGTAGCAGAAGATGTAGAAGCAGAAGGAGAAGCAGAAGGAAAACAGAAGAACGAGAAGGAGAAGGAGAAGGAGAAACAGAATGAGAAGCAGAAAGAGAAGCAGAAGAAGGAGCAGGAGAAGGAAAAGCAGCAGGAGAAGCAGAAAGAGAAGCAGAAGGAGAAGCAGGAGATGCAGAAACAGGAGAAGCAGAAGCAGAAGAAACAGGAGAAGGACAAGAAGCAGAAGGAGAAGCAGAAACAGAAGGAGAAGCAGAAAGAGAAGGAGGGAAAGCAGAAGAAGCAGAAGCAGGAGAAGCAGAAGCATAAGAATGCGAAGACGCAGAAGCAGAACCTGAAGCAGAAGGAGAAGCAGGAGAAGCAGAAGAAGCAGAATCTGGAGAAGCAGAATGAGAAGCAGAAGGAGAAGCAGAAGCAGAAAGAGAATCAAAAGCAGAAGGAGAAGCAGAAGAAACAGAAGAAGTAGAAGCAGTAGCAGGTGTTGCAGAAGCAGAAGGAAAAGCAGAAAAACAGGAAGGAGAAGGAGAAACAGAAAGAGAAGTAGAAGGAGAAGCAGAAACAGAAGCAGGTAAAGCAGAAGAAGAAGCAGAAGGAGAATCAGAAGGAGAAGCAGAAGAAGGAGAAGGAGAAACAGAAGCAGAAGGAATAGCAGGAGAAGCAGAAGAAGCAGAAGCAGAAGGAGAAGAAGGAGAAGCAGAAGAAGCAGAATCTGGAGAAGCAGAAGGAGAACCAGAAGGAGAAGCAGAAGCAGAAAGAGAAGCAAAAGCAGAAGGAGAAGCAGAAGAAACAGAAGAAGCAGAATCAGTAGCAGAAGAAGCTGAAGATGCAGAACCAGAAAGAGAAGCAGAAGGAATAGCAGAAGAACGAGAAGGAGAAATAGAAGGAAAAGCAGAAGGAGAAGCAGAAGCAGAAGAAACAGAAGAAGGAGAAGAGCAGAAGCAGAAGCAGACGGAGAAGCAGAAGCAAAAGGAGAAGCAGAAGAAGCAGAAGCTGAAGCAGAAGAAGAAGAAACAGAAAAAGCAGAAGAAGCAGAAGAAGAAGCAGCAGGAGAAGCAGAAGAAGAAGGATAAGGAGAAGGAGAAAGAGAAGGATTAGGAGTAGGAGAAACAGAAGGATAAGCAGAAGCAGAAAGAGAAGGAGAATGAGAAGGAGAAGCAGGAGAAGCAGAAGAAGCAGAAGCAGGAGAAGCAGAAGCAGAATGAAAAGCAGAAGAAGGAGAAATTGAAACAGAAGTAGATGCAGAAGGAGAAGCAGAAGCAGTAGTAGAAGCAGAAGAAGGAGAAGCAGAAGGCGAAGCATAAAGAGAAACAGAAGGAGAAGCAGGAGAAGCAGAAGCAGGAGAAGCAGAAGAAATAGAAGAAGGAGAAGAAGCAGAAGCAGAAAGAGAAGCAGAAACAGAAGGAGAAGCAGAAATAGAAGGAGAAGAAGCCAAAGAAGCAGAAGCAGAATTGAAGCGGAAGGAGAAGCAGAAGAAGCAGAATCTGGAGAAGAAGAAGGAGAACCAGAAGGAGAAGCAGAAGCAGAAAGAGAAGCAAAAGCAGAAGGAGAAGCAGAAGAAACAGAAGAAGCAGAAGCAGTAGCAGAAGAAGCTGAAGATGCAGAAGCAGAAAGAGAAGCAGAAGGAATAGCAGAAGAACGAGAAGGAGAAGGAGAAACAGAAGGAGAAGAAGAAGGAGAAGCAGAAGGAGAATCAGGAAAGGCAGAAGAAGCAGAATCAGACGGAGAAGCAGAAGAAGGAGAAGGAGAAGCAGAAGAAGAAGCAGACGAAAAGCACAAGCAGAAGGAGATGCAGAAGGAGAAGCAGGAGAAGCAGAAGAAGCAGAAGCAGAAGGAGAGAAGAAGTAGAAGAAGCAGAATCAGAAGAAGCAGAAGCAGAAGTAGAAAGAGAAGCCGACGAAGAGAAGCAGAACGAGAAGCAGGAGAAGCAGAAGAAGCAGAAGCGGTAGAAGCAGAAGAAGAAGAAACATAAGAAGGAGAAGGAGCAGAAGCAGAAGGAGAAGGAAAAGCAGAAGGACAAGCAGAAAGAGAAGCAGGAAAAGCAGAAGAAGCAGAAGCAGGAGAAGCAGAAGCATAAGAAACAGGAGAAGGACAAGAAGCAGAAGCAGAAGGAGAAGCAGAAACAGAAGGAGAAGCAGAAAGAGGAGGGGAAGCAGAAGAAGCAGAAGCAGGAGAAGCAGAAGCATAAGAATCCGAAGAAGCAGAAGCAAAACCTGAAGCAGAAGGAGAAGCAGGAGAAGCAGAAGAAGCAGAATCTGGAGAAGCTGAATGAGAAGCTGAAGGAGAAGCAGAAGCTGAAAGGGAATCAAAACAGACGGAGACGCAGAAGAAACAGAAGAAGCAGTAGCAGTTGCAGCAGAAGCAGAAGGAGAAGCAGAAAGAAAAACAAAAGAACGAGAAGGAGCATGAGAAACAGAAGGAGAAGCAGAAGGAGAATCAGAAGGAGAAGCAGAAGAAGCAGAAGGAGAAACAGAAGCAGAAGAAGCAGAAGGAGAAGCAGAAGGAGAAACAGAAGCAGAAGAAGCAGCAGAAAGAGAAGCAGAAGCAGAAGAAGATGCAGAAGGAGAAGCAGGAGAAGCAGAAGAAGCAGAAGCAGAAGGAGAATTAGAAGTAGGAGAAGGAAGAGCCGCAGAAGAAATAGGAGAAGGAGAAGCAGAAGCAGAATGAGAAGCAG
>NW_012304984.1:0-2874 GCF_000151885.1 Dipodomys ordii
CCCTGCTGTGTCCCGCTGTGTCCCCCGCTGTGTCCCTGCTGTGACTCTGCTGTGTCCCGCTGTGTCCCGCTGTGTCCCTCTGTGACCCGCTGTGACCCTGCTGAGTCCCGCTGTGTCCCCGTTGTGTCCAGCTGTGTCGTCGCAGTGTCCCCCGCTGTGTCCCGCTTTGTCCCCCCGTGTCTCGTACTGTGTCCTGCTTTGTCCCCCGCTGTGTCCCGATGTGTCCCTTGCTGTGTCCCTGCTGTGTCCCGCTGTGTTACGCTGTGTCCCCCGCTGTGTCCCGCTGTGTCCTGCTCTGTCCCTGCTGTGACCCCTGTGTCCCGCTGTGTGCCCACTCTGTCCCCGCTCTGTCCCGCTGTGTACCCCGCTGTGTCTAGCTTTGTCCCCGCTGTTTCTCGCTGTGTCCCACGCTCTGTCCCCCACTGTGTCCCACTTTGTCCCCCGCTGTGTCCCGCTGTGTCCACCGCTGTGTCCCGCTGTGTCCCCTCAGGTTCACCGCTGTTTCACGCTGTGTTCCACTGTGTTCCGTGGTGTTCCGCTTTGTCCACCGCTCTGTCCCCCCCTGAGTCCACGCTGTGTCCCCACGGTGTCCCACTGTGTCCTCGCTGTATCCGCCTCTGTCTCCCTCTCTGTCCACCGCTGTGTCTCACGCTTTGTTCCCCCTGTGTCCCGCTGTGTCCCCCACTCATAACCCTTTGTGTCCCTAGCTGTGTACCCCGCTGTGTAACGCTGTGTCCCCACTGTATCGACGCTGTGTCCCGTTGGGTCCCGCTGTGTCCTCATTGTGTTCCCCGCTGTGTCCCTGATGTGTCCCCGCTTGTCCCTCTGTGTCCCGCTGTGTACTGCTGTGTCCCCGCTGTGTTCCCATGTGTCCTCGCTGTGTCCCCCGCTGTGTCCTGCTGTGTCTCTCCTGTGTTCCCCGCTGTGTCCCGCTGTGTCCCGTTGTGTCCCGTGCTGTGTCCCCCGCTGTGTCCCGCTGTGTCCCTGCTGTATCTAAGCTGTGTCCCGCTGTGTCGCACTGTGTCCCCGCTGTGTCCCCCGCTGTGTCCCCCGCTGTGTCCCGCTGTGTCGCCCGCTGTGTCCCGCTGTGTCTACTGCTGTGTTCCTGCTGTGTCCCGCTTTGTCCTCGCTGTGTCCCCCTCTGTGTCCCGTTGTGTCCTCGCTGTGTCACCTGCTGTGTCCCGCTATATTCCTCGCTGTGTCCCGCTGTGTCCCCCGCTGTGTCCCGCTGTTTCCCTGCAGGGTCACCGATGTTACCCGCTGTGTCCCGCTGTGTTCCGTGGTGTCCTGCTTTGTCCCCCGCTGTGTCCCCCGCTGAGTCCCAGCTGTGTCCCCGCTTTGTCCTGCTGTGTCCTCGCTGTATCCCCCGCTGTCTCCCGCTGTGTCCCCCACTGTGTCTCATGCTTTGTCTCATGCTTTGTCTCCGCTGTGTCCCACTGTGTCCCGCTGTGTCCCCCACTGTATCCCTTTGTGTCCCCAGGTGTGTACCCCGCTGTGTAACGCTGTGTCCCCACTGTGTCCCGCTGTGTCCACTGCTGTGTCCCCACTGTGTACCGCTGTGTCTCCCGCTGTGTCCCGCTGTATCCTCGCTGTGTCCTCCGTTGTGTCCCTCTGTGTCCTTGCTGTGTCCCGCGCTGTGTCCCTCTGTGTCCCCCGCTGTGTCCCGCTGTGTACCCCGCTGAGTCCAGCTGTGTCACCGCTGTGTCCCACTGTGGCCCCTCTCTTTCTCCGCTGTCCCCCGATGTTGCTCCCGCTGTGTCCCGCTGTGTCCTCGCTGTGTCCCCCGCTGTGTCCTGCTGTGTCCCCCGCTGTGCCCGCTGTTTCCCTTCTGTGACCCGCTGTGTACCCCGCTCTGTCCAGCTTTGTCCCCGCTGTGTCTCACTTTGTCCCACGCTCTGTCCCCCACTGTGTTCCGCTGTGTCCCCCGCTGTGTCCCGCTGTGTCCCCGCAGGGTCACCGCTGTTTCCCGCTGTGTCCCGCTGTGTCCCGCTGTGTCCCCCGCTGAGTCCCCGCTGTGTGCTCGCCTTGTCCCGCTGTGTACCCCGCTGTGTCCAGCTCTGTCCCCGATGTGTCACGATGTGTCCCCTATCAGTCCCCTGCTGTGTGCCCTGATGTGTCCCGCTGTGTCCCGCTGTGTCCCCTGCTTTGTCTCGCTGTGTCCCCGCAGTGTCCCCGCTGTGTTCTGTTGTGTCACACTGGGTCCCGTGGTGTCCTGCTTTGTCCCCCCGCTGTGTTCCCCACTTAGTCCCCTCTGTTTCCCCGCTGTGTCCCGCTGTGTCCTCGCTGTGTCCCCCGCTGTCTCCCGTTTTGTCCCATGCTGTGTCCCACTGTGTCCTCGCTGTGTTTCCTGGCTGTGTCCCGCTGTGTCTCCAATTTTTCCTCCACTGTGTCCCACTGTGTCCCGGTGTTTCCCTGCTATGTCCTGCTCTGTCCTTGCTGTGTCCCCTGCTGTGTCCCCACTGTGTCCCCGCTGTGTCCCGCTGTGTCCTTCTGTAACCCCCACTGTGTCCCCCACTTTGTCCCCACTGTGTCCCCGCTCGGTCCCACTGGGTCCCCTGCTGTGTCCCCGCTGTGTCCCGCTGTGTCCCGCTTAGTCCCGCTGTGTCCTCGCTGTATCCCACGCTCGGTCCTGCTGTGTCCCGCTGTGTCCCCCGCTTTGTCCCGCTGTGTCACCGTAGTGTCCCCGCTGTGTAGCACTGTGTCCCGTGGTGTCCCACTTTGATCCCCGCTGTGTCCCCCACTGAGGTCCCTCTGTGTACCCACTATGTCCCGCTGTGTCCTCGCTGTGTTTCCTTGCTCTGTCCCACTGTGTCCCCGCTTTGTCCCCCACTGTGTCCCACTGTGTCCCGCTGTGTACCATGCTGTGTCCTGCTA
>NW_012304985.1:0-2874 GCF_000151885.1 Dipodomys ordii
GGGGACAGAGCGGGACACAGCCGGTGACACAGCGGGACTCAACGTGGGACACTGCGGGACCCAGCGGGACACAGCGGGGATAAAGCAAGGACACAGCGGGGGACACAGCGGGACACAGCGGGACACAGCGGGGGACACAGCGAGGGACACAGCGGGGGACACAGCGGGACACAGTGGGGAACACAGAGAGGACACAGCAGGACCCAGCGGTACACAGCGTCGATACAGCGGGGACACAGAGGGGTCACTGCGGGACACAGTGGGGGACAAAGGGGGACACAGCGGGACACAGCGGGGACGCAGCAGGACACAGGGGGACACGGCGGGGGACACAGCAGGACACAGAGGGGGACACAGTGGGGGAAACAGCTGGACACAGCGGGGAACACAGCGAGGACACAGTGGGACCCAGCGGGACCCAGCGTCGATACAGCGGAGACACAGCGTTACACAGCATGGTACAAAGCTGTTGACACAACGGGACACAGTGGGGGCACAGCGGGACACAGCGGGACGCAGTGGGACACAGGGGGGACAAAGCGTGAGACACAGCAGGGCACAGAGCTGGATACAGCGGGGACACAGCGGGGACACAGCGGGACACAGCGAGGACACAGCGGGACAGAGCGGGACACTGCAGGGCACAGCGGGGGACACAGCGGGACACAGCGGGGGACACAGCGAGGACACAGCGGAACACAGAGTGGGACACAGTGAGGACACATTTGGACACAGCGGGACACAGCGGGACACAGCCGGGACCCAGCAGTGGACACAGCGGGACACAGCGGGGGACACAGCGGGACACAGCGGGGGACACATGGAGGACTCAGCGGGACAAAGCGGGGACACAGCGGCGACTCACCGGGGGACACAGCGGGGGACAAAGCGGGACACCACAGAACACAGTGGGAAACAGCGGGACACAGCGGGGAAACTGCGGGGACACAGGGGGACAAAGCGTGGGACACATAGGGACACAGCGGGGGAGACAGCGGGACACAGTGGGACACAGCGGGGGACACAGGGGGGACACAGCGGGACCAAGCGGGACACAGCGTCGATACAGCGGGGACACAGCGGGACACAGCGGGGGACACAGCGAGGACACAGCAGAACACAGCGTGGGAAACAGCGAGAACACATTGGGACACAGCGGGGACAGAGCGGGACCCAGCGCGGGACACAGTGAGGACACATTGGGACACAGCAGGGATACAGCGGGACTCAGTGGGGGACACAACAGTACACAGCGGGACACAGCGGGACACAGCAGGGGACACAGAGGGGTAAACAGCAGGACACAGCGGGGAACACAGCGAGGACACAGCGGGGCCAAGCGGGATACATCGTCGATACAGCGGGGACACAGCGGGACACAGCGGGGTACACAGCTGGGGACACAACGGGACACAGCGGGGGACACAGCGAGCACACAGCAGAACACAGCGTGGGGAAACAGCGAGGACACAGCGGGACACAGCGAGACACAGCGGGACACAGTGGGGACACAGCAGTAGACACAGCGAGACACAGCGGGGGACACAGCGGGACACAGCGGGGAACACAGCGAGGACACAGCGGGGACACAGCGGGGACACTGCGGGAAAATAGTGGGACACAGCGGGGCACACAGCGGGACACAGCGGGACACAGCTGGGGACACAGCGGGAACACAGCAGGACACAGCAGGGGACACAGCGAGGACACAGCGGGACACAGTGGGACACAGCGTGGAACAAAGCGGGAGACAGCAGGGGACACAGCAAGGACACAGAGGGACACAGCGGCGACACATAGAGGACTCAGCGGGGTACACAGTGGGGGACAGCGCGGGACACAGGGGGACACTGCGGGGCACAGCGGGGGACACAGCGGGACACAGCGGGGGACCCAGCGGGACACAGCGGGACACAGCGGGACACTGCGGGGCACAGCGGGGGACACAGCGGGACACAGGGGGGACACAGGGAGGACACAGCTTAACACAGCATGGGACAAAGCGAGGACACAGTGGGACACAGCGAGACACAGCGGGACACAGCGGGGACCCAGCAGTGGACACAGCGGGACACAGCGGGGGACAAAGCGGGACACCAAGGAACACAGCAGGACACAGCGTGAAACAGCGGTGAACCTGCGGGGACACAGCGGGACACAGCGGGGTACACAGCGGGACACAGCGTCTATAGAGCGGGGACACAGCGGGACACAGCGGTGACACAGCGGGTCCCAGCAGGGACACAACAAGGACACAGCGGATGACACAGCGGGACACAGCGGGACACAGAGGGGGACACAGCGAGGGACACAGCGGGGGACACAGCGGGACACAGCGGGGGACACAGCGGGACAAAGCGGGGACACAGAGGGGACTCAGCAGTGGACATAGTGGGGGACAAAGCGGGACACCACATTACACAGCGGGACACAGCGGGACACAGCGGGGACACTGCGGGGACAAAGCGGGAGAAAGCGGGGGACCCAGCAGGACACAGCGGGACCCAGCAGGACCCAGCGGGGAAACAGGGGGGACACAGTGGGACACAGCGAGGACACAGCGGGACACAGCGGGACACTGTGGGGCACAGCGGGGGACACAGCGGGACACAGCGGGGGACACAGGGAGGACACAGCGGAACACAGCATTGGACAATGCGAGGACACAGCGGGAAACAGCTAGACACAGCGGGACCCAGCGGGGACCCAGCAGTGGACACAGCAGGACACAGCGGGGGACAAAGCAGGACACCACGGAACACAGCAGGACACAGCGTGAAATAGCGGTGAACCTGCGGGGACACAGCGGTACACAGCGGGGGACACAGCGGGACCCAGCGGGACACAGCGGGGGACACAACCCGACACAGCAGG
>NW_012304986.1:0-2874 GCF_000151885.1 Dipodomys ordii
AGCATGAAAGAGAAAAGAGGAAATGAGAGAGAGTGAAAGAGAGAGAAATATCATAATAATGAAAGCACATAACAGATAAAAAAGAGCTGAATGAGAAAATTCATACTGCTATCTTTAGACTCTATGTGTACATTCGAAAGTATCTGATGTATGATAACCCATCAAAATGAAATATAAAGTTATTTTGATGAAAATAAAAATGACTCAGAAGAAGTTGCAAATGCAAAAACAATCTTCACAGGAGCAAATTCTCAGAGATATTTCATGATTTTGGAAAGGATAAAGTGGCTGAAGTTAGTATAAATTTAGAAGTACGACAATTCACAAAAATATAAAACAATATTTATATCTTTCTTTATATAACCCAAAGCAGAAAGTAAATGTTGTTTAGATGATGTTTTTAAAACACAGTCTCTCAGGTGCTGGGAAGATGGCTCAGCGGTAGAGTGTTTGCCTTGCATGCATGAGTCCCTGGGTTTGATTCCTTAGCACCACATAAGCAGAAAAAGATGGAAATGGTGCTGTGGCTCAAGTGGTAACGCTAGCCTTGAGATGAGGGACAACACCCAGGCCCCAGAATCCATGACCAAGAAAATAAAAAACCAAAAATCAGTCTCTAACTTTTGTGGCCTCAAGTCTGTAATATTGTTGCTTCAGACTAGGGCTAAGATTTTAGATGTAGACACTTATCAACACTCCTGATTCAGATTCTACTTGATCATTTTATAAATAAATATTTTGTTCTTAATTTTGCTCTTTGTAAATTCATATGCACCTATAAAAAATTGTTTGGCCATCCAGTAACTTTCTCAAATAACCTCCTAATGACGACTTACAAAAAGTTGTATTATATTACAAGTAAAACAATGCTACAAATAAAGAAAACTAATAATTAAATATTAATGATTAATAAAATAAAAACGAAACAATTACTAGTATTTTCAATATTTGAAGTGTACTACATATTAGATTTTAGCATTTTCTCATATTCCTATATATTTAACACTGGCTACGGTTGTGATGTTCAACAAGAGTTTTATAGAATATGAGTACTCTTTAAAATTACCTACTAAGATTACTGTTTATGGCTCATCTCATCAGTTGTTTATGGTTTATATCATCATTTATTCCTTGCTAGCATATAAAGTAAGGAAGTCCTAAGGTTTTAACAGAAAGTGTGTAGTTAACAAAATCGAAACTCTTCACTCTGCTTCTTTACATAAAGACTTTGCAAGTTTTCTTTAATGAAGTTTCTATAAACTCTGCAATGTACATTCTTAGTAGTATATGTCTGCTACCATAAATCTTAAATACTTCATAGAAAAGTTTTATACCTACCAAAAAGTCCTAATTTTGGCATATATAACCAAATACTCAACATTAAATATATTTAAAACATTAAATCTTTTAACAAACCTTAACACTTGCTGCTGTGTTCATTATGACAGGTGCCTTGTATAGAATAATTGAATTCCTCCTACTACACATCTCTTGAACAACAAATATGTGGAATTATTTTGTTTTTGACATGTCAATCTTGACTTTATTCTTAAATGTGTGCTTATGTAAGAAATATATGGTTCCAAAATTTCATGACAACTCTTTTGAACTTACTTTTTGTTGAATTGTCTAGTTTAATAAAATCCAATTGCACTTTTGATATAAAAATATTATGTGCTCAATTCAGCATCACATATACTAACATTGGAACGATACAGAGAAGATTAGCATGGCACCTGCACAAGGACGACATGCAAATTCTTGGAGCATTCCACATTTTTAGAAGAACAGATGCTGGTGGGGATGTGGTCACAAGGGAACCGTATGCATTCTTGGTGGGAGTGTATACTTGTTCAATCACTTTGGAAAGCAGAATTGAAGTTCCTCAAAAGACTCCACATAGAGCTCCCCTATGACTCAGCATTCCCACTTTTGGGCATTTACCCAAATGATCACAAACAAGACAGTACTAAAACTACCAGCACAACTATGTTTATTGCAGCATTATTACCATAGCTAAGCTATGGAACCAACCCAGATGCCCCTCACTAGATGATTGGATCATGAAAATATGGCATATATACACAATGAAATTCTATGCCTCCATAAGAAAAAATGGCATTACTCAATTTGTTAGGAAATGGAAGACTTGGAAAAATATTAAGAGAAGTAAGCTAAGGCCAAAGAAACATAGGTCCCATGCTTTTCCTTATTTTCAATAATGAATATATGTCTGGGATATGACCAGATAAAATGATGTTAAGGGAATTGAACCCCAAGATAGGGAAACAATTGGTATTTTTTTTCTTGCTGTTGTTTCTAACATATTTACAATGTGCAATGTGATTTTTTGTTTCTTTATATGTTCCTCCCCCACTCTATATCTTCTATTTTCACTTTATTTGAAGTTGGTTCACCTACATCTTGTATGTACACTTCTCTAATTTGCAGAGGGGAAGGGAAAACAGGCTCAAATAGGGATACAGGTTGACCCATTATAACAATGAAAAGCACAAGAAACTATGTTGAAAAATGAACTTTACACTCTCAGTGGGGGCGGAGAGAGAAGAGTGTACTTGTTGAGGTGAGAGGGAAAGGATGGTAGATGAAATATAAAGGAGGAAGCAACAATGCTTGTTAGGAAATGTACTAATTATCTTGTTTATGTGAATGTGAACTCTCTGTACAGTATGATTACAATAAAAAGACTTATAAAATTGTCCTGAGATGGAAGAGTTTATTTCCTCTATTTTACCCATATAATATGATTAATAATGAAATTAATGTGACTTCTGGGAAGATGGCGGAGGAGAATTAGTGTTCTAATAAACAGACCTAGGATAGAGAATCACACCAAGTATGCCATTACAGTAC
>NW_012304987.1:0-2873 GCF_000151885.1 Dipodomys ordii
TCTCCTTCTGCATCTCATCTGCTTGTGCTTGTCCTTATGCTTCTTCTTCTACTTCTGCTTCTCCTTCTCCGTCTGCTACTGCTTCTTCTCCTTTTCCTGCTTCTCCTTCTGCTTCTCCTTCTGTTTCTCCTTCTCCTTCTTTTTCTGCTTTTCCTTCTGCTTCTCCTTCTGCTTCTGCATCTTCAGCTTCTTCTGCTACTGCTTCTGCTTCTTCTGTTTCTTCTGCTTCTCCTTCTGCTTTTGCTTCTCTCTCTGCTTCTGCTTCTCCTTCTGGTTCTCCTTCTTCTTCTCCAGATTCTGCTTCTTCTGCTTCTCCTTCGGCTTCAGGTTCTTCTTCTGCTTCTTCTGCTTCTATTTCTGCATCTCCTTCTGTTTCTGCTTCTCCTTCTGCTTCTGCTTCTTCTCCTTCTTCTATTTCTTCTCCTTCTACTTCTCCCGCTTCTGTTTCTCCTTCTTCTCCTTCTGTTTCTCTTTATGATTTTCCTTCTGCTTCTCCTTCTCCTCCTTCTTCTGCTTCTCCTTCTGCTTCTGCTTCTGCTTCTCCTTCTGCATCTTCTTCTGTTTCAATTTCTCCTTCTTCTGCTTTTCATTCTGCTTCTTCTTCTCCTGCTTCTGCTTCTCCTGCTTCTCCTTCTCCTTCTCTTTCTGCTTCTGCTTATCCTTCTGTTTCTTCTACTCCAAATCCTTCTCTTTCTCCTTCTCTTTCTTCTGCTTCTGTTTCTCCTGCTGCTTCCTCTTCTGCTTCTTCTGCTTTTTCTCTTTCTTCTAATTCAGATTCTGCTTATTCTGCTTCTCCTGCTTCTCCTTCTGCATCTCCTTCTGCATGTGCTTGTCCTTATTCTGCTTCTGCTTCTCTTTCTCCTTCTTTTGCTTCTCCTTTTGCTTCTGCTTCTTCTGCTTGTCCTTCTCCTTCTGCTTCTGCTTCTCCTGCTTCTCCTTCTGCATCTTCATCTGCTTCTCCTTCTCCTTATTCTGCTTCTCCTTCTGATACTCCTTCTATTTCTTCTTCTTCTGCTTTACCTGCTTCTCTTTCTGCTTCTCCTTCTGCTTCTCCTTCTCTTTCTCCTTCTCCTTCTTGTTCTTCTGCTTTTCCTTCTGCTTCTGCTACAACTGCTAGTGCTTCTACTTCTGTTTCTTCTGCTTCTCCTACTGCTTTTGATTCTCTTTCTGCTTCTGCTTCTCCTTCTGATTCTCATTCTGCTTCTCCAGATTCTGCTTCTTCTGCTTCTCCTTCTCCTTCTGCTTCTGCTTCTGCTCTTCTCCTTCTTCTGTTTCTTCTGCTTCTGCTTCTCCTGCTTCTTCTTCTTCTGCTTCTCCTACTTCTCTTTCTGCTTCTCCGTCTCATTCTCCTTCTCCTTCAATTTCTCCTTCTTGTGCTTCTCATTCTGCTTCTGCTTCTTCTTCTCCTGTTTCTGCTTCTTCTGTTTCTCCTTCTGCTTCTCTTTCTGCTTCTAATTATGCTTCTGCTCCTCCTACTCCTACTCCTTCTCTTTCTCCTTCTTCTTCTTCTGCTTCTCGTTCTGCTTCTGCTACTGCTTCTTCTGCTTGTTCTATTTCTTCTGCTTCTGCTTTTCCAGCTTCTGCTGCTTCTGCTTCCCCTTCTGCTTCAGGTTCTCCTTCTGCTTCTTGGGCTTCTTCTGTTTCTTCTGCTTCTGCTTCTCCTGCTACTGCTTCTTCTGCTTCTCCTTCTACTTCTGCTTCTCCTTCCGCTCCTTCTCCTTCTTCTGTTTCTTCTTCTTCTGCTGCTTCTCCCGCTTCTGCTTCTTCTGCTTCTCCTGCTTGTCCTTCTACTTCTGCTTCTCCTTCTCCTTCTTCTGCTTCTCTTTCTGCTTCTGCTTCTGCTTCTTCTGATTCTCCAACTTCTCCTCCTCCTTGTCCTTCTGTTTCTGCTTCTCTTTCTCCTTCTGCATCTCCTTCTTCTTCACCTTCTGCTGCTCCTTCTCCTTCTTCTGTTTCTCCCTCTGCTTCGGCTTCTGCATCTTCTGCTTCTTTATTTATTCTGCTTCTGCTTCTCCTGCTTCTGGTTCTTATGTTTCTACTGCTTCTTCTTCTGCTTCTGCTTCTTCTGCTTCTTCTGCTTCTACTTCTCTTTCTGCTTCTGCTTCTCCTGCTTGTTTTTCTGCTTCTTCTGCTGCTTCTCCTTCTGCTGCTTCTTCTACTTCTCTTTCTGCTTCTCTTTTTGCTTCTCTTTCTGCTTATGCTTCTTCTGTTTCTCCTGCCTGAATTTCTGGGTTCTACTTCTTCTGCTGATTCTCCTTCTGCTTCTGCTTCTCCTTCTGCTTCAGTTTCTGCTTCTTCTACTTCTTCTCTTTCGGCTTCTCATGCTTCTGCATCTTGTAGTTCTCCTGCTTCTCTTTCTGCTTCTCATTCCGCTTCTGCTTGTCCTTCTGCTTCTCCTCCATCTCCTTCTCCTACTTCTGCTTATCCTTCAGCTTCTGCTTCTTCTGCTTCTCCTGCTTCTCCTTCTGCATCTCCTTCTGCTTGTGCTTGTCCTTATGCATCTTCTTCTGCCTCTGCTTCTCCTTCTCCTTCTTTTGCTTCTCCTTTTGCTTGGGCTTCTTCTGCTTTTCCTGCTTCTCCTTCTGCTTCTGCTTCTTCTGCTTCTCCTGCTTCTCCTTCTGCATCTTCTTCTGCTTCTGCTTCTCCTTCTGCTTCTTCTTATTCTGCTTTACCTGCTTCTCTTTCTGCTTCTCCTTCTTCTTCTCATTCTGCTTCTCCAGATTCTGCTTCTTCTGCTTCTCCTTCTGCTTCAGGTTCTGCTTCTGCTTCTTCGGATTCTTATGCTTCTGCTTCTCCTGCTTCTGCTTCTTCTGCTTCCCCTCCTTCTCTTTCTGCTTCATCCTTCTGTTTCTGCTTCTCTTCTGCTTCTGCTT
>NW_012304988.1:0-829 GCF_000151885.1 Dipodomys ordii
CGCAAGCCCCGCCCCGCTCCGCGCAAGCCCCGCCCCGCCCAGCTCCGCGCCGGCCCCGCCCCGCCCAGCTACAAATCGGCCCCGCCTCTCCCCGCTCCACGCAGCCGCGCCGGCCCCGCCCCGCCCCGCTCCGCGCAGGCCCCGCCCCTCCCAGCTACAAACCGGCCCCGCCCCTCCCAGCTACAAACCGGCCCCGCCCCCAGGGGCTCCTCAGGCTCTCCCGTAGCCCCGCCCCGGCCCCGGCCCCTCCCCCTCCGGCGCCCGCGCACGCTCCCTCCGTAGCCCCGCCCCGGCTCCGCCCCCCGCCGGCTCCCCTTCGCCCGCCATGGTGAACCTGGGCCTGTCCCGTGTGGATGAGGCCGTGGCCGCCAGGCACCCGGTGAGAATGTCGGGCGAGGACTCAGAGGCTGACCTGTGGGCTGGGCCTGTCCGGGAGGAGGGCGGAGAGGGGGCCGCTGTGGGGCCCGGGGTGGGGGGGGACTCCGACCCCGCAAGTACGGGGACGGCGCGGGAGTTGAGCCCCGCCTCTTCCTGCCCACGGGCTCGGATAGACTCCGCGTGCCAGTCCCACGCCTTCCTGAAGGGCGTGCTCACCTTGCTCACAGGTACCTGGTCCGCCCCTCCCATCCCGGATCCCCAGCGAACAGGGGCTCGTAAGAAAACCTACATCAATTGTGTATTGAAAAATTTGTGTTGACTCTTAGCCTGTTATTATTTAGAATTCTTAGTGTTTCTTAAATAATTCGTTTTCAGCCAATGAGAGCTCTAGTTGTGCAATAGAGACTTATCTTTGTCTTTAGAAGAATATAACACATGACGACCTATATAT
>NW_012304989.1:0-2873 GCF_000151885.1 Dipodomys ordii
GCTCTGTCCCAATTGTGAGTCCGCTGTGCCCCGCTGTGTACCCTTCTGTGTCCAGCTGTGTCCCCTCTGTGTCCCGCTGTGTCCCTTCTCTTTCCCCCGCTGTCCACCGCTGTGTCCCCCGGCTGTGTCCCGCAGTGTCCCCGCTGTGTCCCGCTGTGTTCTACTGTGTCCCGTGGTGTCCCGCTTTTTCCCCTCTATGTCCCCTGCTGAGTCCCCTCTGTGTCCCCGCTGTGTCCAGCTGTGTCCTCGCTGTGTCCTCCGCTGTCTCCCGCTTTGTCCCACGCTGTGTCCTACTGTGTCCCTGCTGTGTCCGGCTGTGTCCCCGGCTGTGTCCCGCTGTGTCCCGCTGTGTCCTGCTGGGTCCCGCTGTGTCCCCGCTGTGTCCCTGCTGTGTCCGGCTGTGTCCCCCGCTGTGTCCCGCTGGGTCCCTCTGTGTCCTCGCTGTGTTCCCCACTGTGTCCCGCTATGTACCCCCCTGTGTCCCTTGCTGTGACCCGCTGTGTCCAGCTGTGTACTGCTGTGTCCCCCGCTGAGTCCCGCTGTGTCCCCGCTGTGTCCCAATGTGTCCTTGCTGTGTCCCGCGCTGGGTCCCGCTGTGTCCCCCCTGTGTCCCCCGCTCTGTCCCGCTGTGTCCGGCTGTGTCCCCCGCTGTGTCCCCCGCTGTGTCCCCCGCAGTGTCAGCGCTGTGTCCCGCTGTGTCCTCGCTGTGTCCCCCGCTGTCTCCCGCTCTGTACCCCGCTGTGTCTCAAGCTTTGTCCCCGCTGTGTCCCACTGTGTCCCGCTGTGTCCCGCTGTGCCCCCACTGTGTCCCGTTGTGTTCACAGCTGTGTACCACGCTGTGTAATGCTGTGTCCCCGCTGTATCGACGCTGTGTACCGCTGGGTATGGCTGTGTCCTCGCTGTGTTCCCCGCTGTGTCCCGCTGTGTCCCCCACTGTGTCCCCCGCTGTGTACCTATGTGTCCCACGCTTTGTCCCCCTGTGTCCCCGCAGTTTCCCCGCTGTGTCCCGCTGTTTCCCACTGTGTTCTGTGGTGTCCCGCTTTGTCCCCCGCTGTGTCCTCCGGTGAGTCGCCGCTGTGTCCCCGCTTTGTCCCGCTGAGTCCTCCATGTGTCCCCCGCTGTGTCCCGCTGTGTCCCCCGCTGTGTCCCGCTGTGTCCACTGCTGGGACCCGGCTGTGTCGCGCTGTGTCCCGCTGTGTCCCGCTGTGTCCTCACTGTGTCCCACTCTGTGTTCCGCTGTGTCCTCGCTGTGTCCCCCTCTGTGTCCCGCTGTGTCCCCCGCTGTGCCCTGCAGTGTCCCGCTCTGTCCCGCTGTGCCCTCGCTGTGTCCCGCTGTGTCCCGCTGTGTCCCCCACTGTTTCCCCTGCTGTGTCCGGCTGTGTCCCCCACTGTGTCCCGCTATGTCCCCCTCTGTGTCCCGCTGTGTCCCCCGCTGTGTCCCACTGTGTCCCCACAGTGTCACTGCTGTTTCCTGCTGTGTCCCGCTGTGTTCCGTGTGTCCCTCTTTGTCTCCCGCTGTGTCCCCCGCTGTGTCCCGCTGTGTCCGACTGTGTCCCGCTCTGTCCCCGCTTTGTCCCGCTGTGTCCCACTGTGTCCCCGCTGTGTGCTCGCTGTGTCCCGCTGTGTCCCACGCTTTGTCCTGCTGTGTCCCCGCAGTGTCCCGCTGTGTCCCACTGTGTCACACTCTGTCCCGTGGTGTCCCTCTTTGTCTCCCGCTGTGTCCACCGCTGAGTCCCCTCTTTGTGGCCGCTGTGTGCTGCTGTGTCCTCGCTGTGTCCCTCGCTGTCTCCCGCTTTGTCCCCCGCTGAGTCCCCTATGTGTCGCCGCTGTGTCCCCCTGTGTCCTCGCAGTGTCCCCTGCTGTCTCCCGCTTTGTCTCATGCTGTGTTCCGCTGTGTCCCGCTATGTACCCGCTGTGTCCCCAGCTGTGTCCCGCTGTGTACCCTGCTGTGTCCTGCTATGTTCCCGCAGTGTCCCCGCTGTGTCCCGCTGTGTCCCGCTGTGTCCTTGCTGTGTCCCCAGCTGTGTACCCCACTGTGTTCCGCGTGTCCCTGCTGTATCGACGTGGGTCCCGGTGGGTGCCGCTGTGTCATCCCTGTGTCCCCAGCTGTGTCCCGCTGTGTCCCCCGCTGTGTCTCTGCTGTGTCCCCGCTGTGTCCCGCTGTGTCCCGCTCTGTCCGGCACTGTGTCCCGCTCTGTCTACTGCTGTGTCCCCCCTGTGTCCCGCTGTGTCCAGCTGGGTCCCTGCTGTATCCACGCTGGGTCCCGCTGGGTCATGCTCTGTCATCCCTGTGTCCTCTGCTGTGTCCCGCTGTGTCCCCCGCTGTGTCTCTGCTGTGTCCCCGCTGTGTCCCGCTGTGTACTGCTGTGTCCCCCGCTGAGTCCCGCTGTGTCCCAATGTGTCCCATTGTGTCCTCGCTCTGTCCCCCGCTGTGTCCCGCTGTGTCCTCCCTGTGCCCCCGCTGTGTCCCGCTGTGTCCCCCGCTGTGTCCCCCGCTATGTCCCGCTGTGTCCCCCGCTGTGTCCCACTGTGTCCTTGCTGTGTCCCATGCTGTGTGCCGCTGTGTCCTTGCTGTGTCCCCCGCTGTGTCCCGCTGTGCCCTGCTGTGTCACGCTGTTTCCCCACTGCGTCCCCGCTGTGTCCCTCTGTGTACCCCGCTGTGACCAGCTTTGTCCCCGCTGTGTCTCGCTGTGTCCCACGCTCTGTCCCCCACTGTGTCCCGCTCTGTCCCCCCTGTGTCCCGCTGTGTCCCCTGCTGTGTCCCACTGTGTCCACGCAGTATCACTGCTGTTTCCTGCTGTGTGCCGCTATGTTCCGTGGTGTCCCTCTTTGTCTCCCGCTGTGTCCCCGGCTGTTTCCCGCTGTGTCCTGCT
>NW_012304990.1:0-2873 GCF_000151885.1 Dipodomys ordii
TTCTCTTTCTGTTTCTGCAACTCCTTCTGCTTCACCTTCTGCTGCTCCTTCTCCTTCTTCTGTTTCTCCCTCTGCTTCTGCTTCTGCTTCTTATGCTTCTTCTTTTTCTTCTGCTTCTGCTTCTCCTGCTTCTGCTTCTTATGCTTCTTCTGCTTCTTCTGTTCTGTTTCTTCTGCTTCTACTTCTCTTTCTGCTTCTGCTTCTCCTGCTTGTTTTTCTGCTTCTTCTCCTGCTTCTCCTTCTGCTGCTTCTTCTACTTCTCCTTCTGCTTCTCTTTTTGCTTCTCCTTCTGCTTCTGCTTCTTCTGTTTCTCCTGCCTGAATTTCTGGTTCTACTTCTTCTGCTGCTTCTCCTTCTGCTTCTGCTTCTACTTCTGCTTCTGTTTCTGCTTCTTCTGCTTCTACTCTTTCGGCTTCTGCTGCTTCTGCTTATTGTGCTTCTCCTGTTTCTTTTTCTGCTTCTCATTCCTCTTTTGCTTCTCCTTCTGCTTCTCCTCCTTCTCCTACTTCTGCTTCTCCTTCAGCTTCTGCTTCTTCTGCTTCACCTGCTTCTCCTTCTACATCTCCTTCTGCTTGTGCTTGTCCTTATGCTTCTTCTTCTGCCTCTGCTTCTCCTTCTCCTTCTTTTGCTTCTCCTTTTACTTCTGCTTCTTCTGCTTTTCCTGCTTCTCCTTCTGCTTCTGCTTCTTCTGCTTCTCCTGCTTCTCCTTCTGCATCTTCTTCTGCTTCTGCTTCTCCTTCTCCTTCTTCTGCTTCTCCTTCTGATTCTCCTGCTTCTTCTTCTTCTGCTTTACTGCTTCTCTTTCTGCTTCTCCTTCTACTTCTCCTTCTGTTTCTCCTTCTCCTTCCTGTTTTTCTGCTTTTCCGTCTGCTTCTGCTACACCTGCTACTGCTTCTACTTCTTCTGTTTCTTCTGCTTCTCCTTCTGCTTTTGATTCTCTTTCTGCTTCTGCTTCTCCTTCTGCTTCTCCAGATTCTGCTTCTCCTGCTTCTCCTTCTGCTTCAGGTTCTGCTTCTGCGTCTTCGCATTCTTATGCTTCTGCTTCTCCTGCTTCTGCTTTTTCTGCTTTCCCTCCTTCTCTTTCTGCTTCTCCTTCTGTTTCTGCTTCTCCTTCTGCTTCTGCTTCTTGTCCTTCTCCTGTTTCTTCTGCTTCTGCTTCACCTGTTTCTGCATCTCCTGCTTCTCCTTCTGCTTCTCCTGCTGCTTTTCCTTCTCCTGCTCCTTCTTCTGCTTCTCTTTCTGCTTCTCATTCTGTTTCTCCTTCTCCTTCTCCTCGTTCTTCTGCTTTTCCTTCTGCTTCTCCTTCTGCTTCTACATCTTCTGCTACTGCCTCTACTTCTTCTGTTTCTTCTGCTTCTCCTTATGCTTCTCATTCTGCTTTTGCTTCTCTTTCTGCTTCTGCTTCTCTTTCTGCTTCTCCAGATTCTGCTTCTTCTGCTTCTCCTGCTTCTCCTTCTGCTTCAGGTTCTGCTTCTGCTTCTTCGGCTCCTCCTGCTTCTGCTTCTCCTGCTGCTGCTTCTTCTGCTGCTCCTGCTTCTATTTCTGCTTTTCCTTCTGTTTCTGCTTCTGCTTCTTCGGCTTCTTATGTTTCTTCTGCTTCTGCTTCTCCTGCTTCTGCTTCTCCTGCTTCTCGTTGTGCTTCTCTTTCTGCTTCTCTTTCTGCTTCTCCTTCTCCTTCTTCAGCTTCTCCTTCTGCTTCTCCTTCTCCTTCTGCTTCAATTTCTCCTTCTGCTTCTCATTCTGCTTCTGCGTCTTCTGTTTGTTCTGCTTCTCTTGCTTCTGCTTCTCCTGCTTCTCCTACTTCTCGTGTTGCTTCTCCTTCTGCTTCTCCTTCTGCTTATCCATCTATATCTCCTTCTCGTTCTTCTGCTATTCCTTCTGCTTCTCTTTCTGCTTCTGCATCTTCAGCTTCTTCTACTGCTTATGCTTCTTCTGTTTCTTCTGCTTCTCCTTCTGCTTTTGCTTCTCTTTCTGCTTCTGCTTCTCCTTCTGGTTCTCCTTCTTCTTCTCCAGATTCTTCTTCTTCTGCTTCTCCAGCTTCTCCTTCTGTTTCAGGTTCTCCTTTTGCTTCTTCGTCTTCTTCTGCTTCTATTTCTGCTTCTCCTTCTGTTTCTGCTTCTCTTTCTGCTTCTGCTTGTTCTCCTTCTTCTATTTCTTCTGATTCTGCTTCTCCTGCTTCTGCTTCTCCTGCTTCTCCTTCTGTTTCTCTTTATGCTTCTCCTTCTGCTTCTCCTTCTTCTGCTTCTACTACTGCTTCTGCTTCTGCTTCTCCTTCTGCATCTTCTTCTGTTACAATTTCTCCTTCTTCTGCCTTTCATTATGCTTCTGCTTTTCCTGCTTCTGCTCCTTCTGCTTCTCCTTCTCCTTCTCTTTCTGCTTCTGCTTATCCTTCTGTTTCTCCTACGCCTAATCCATCTCTTTCTCCTTCTCCTTCTTCTTTTTCTTCTGCTTCTCCTGCTGCTTCTTCTTCTGCTTCTTCTGCTTTTTCTGTTTCTTCTTCTTCTGCTTCAGCTTCTGCTTCTTCTGCTTCTCCTTCTGCTTCTGCTTCTCCTTCTGCTTCTGCTCTTCTCCTTCTTCTGTTTCTTCTTATTCTGCTTCTCCTACTTCTCCTTCTGCTTCTCCGTCTCATTCTCCTTCTCCTTCAATTTCTCCTTCTTGTGCTTCTCATTCTTCTTCTGCTTCTGCTTCTCCTGCTTCTGCTTCTTCTGTTTTTCCTCTGCTTCTCCTTCTGCTTCTCTTTCTGCTTCTTATTCTTCTTCTGCTCCTCGTACTCCTAATCCTTCTCTTTCTCCTTCTTCTTCTTCTGCTTCTCGTTCTGCTTCATGCTTCTTCTGCTTGTTCTGTTTCTTCTGCTTCTGCTATCCAGCTTCTGC
>NW_012304991.1:0-2873 GCF_000151885.1 Dipodomys ordii
TCGATACAGCGGGGACAGAGTGGGCCACAGCGGGGAACACAGCTGGGGACACAACGGGGCACATCGGGGGACACAGCAAGTACTCAGCGGAACACAGCGTGGGACACAGTGAGGACACAGGGGGACACAGCAGGACACAGCGGGACACAGCAGGAACACAGCAGTAGACATAGCGGGACACAGCAGGGGACACAGCGGGACACAGCGGGGGACACAGGGCGGACAGAGCGGGACACAGCGGGGACACAGCGGGGACTCAGCGGGGGACACAGCGGGGGACAAAGCGGGACACAGAGGGACACAGCGGGACACAGCGTCGATACAGCGGGGACACAGCGGGGTACACAGCTGGGGACACAACGGAACACAGCGGGGGACACATCGAGGACACAGCAGGACACAGCAGGGACACAGCGGGGACACTGCGGGAACATAGCAGGACACAGCGGGGTAAACAGCGGGACACAGCTTGGGACACAGCGGGGACATAGCGGGACACAGCGGGGGACACAGCGAGGACACAGTGGAACACAGCGTGGGACAAAGTGGGAGACAGCGTGGGACAAAGTGGGAGACAGCGGGGCACACAGCGAGGACACAGCAGGACACCGAGGGAACTCAGCGGGGGACACAGCGGGGACACAGCAGGGACACAGCGGGGGACACAGTAGGACAGAGCGGGGGACACAGCGGGGGACAGAGGGGGACACCACGAATAACAGAGCAAGGACACAGCGGGACCCAGCGGGACACAGCCGCGATACAGCGGGATTCACAGCATTACACAGCGGGTTACACAGCTGGGGACACAAAGGGACACAGTGGTGGACACAGCGGGACACAGCGGGACAGAGTGGGACACAGACGGTATAAAGCGTGAGACAGCGGGGGACATAGCGGGAGACAGCAGGGGACACAGCGAGGACACAGCGGGACACAGCGGGGACACAGCGGGAACACCGCGGGGACTCAGCTGGGGACACAGCGGGGGACGAAGCGGGACACCACGGAACACAGCGGGACACAGCGGGACACAGCAGGACACCGAGGGTACTCAGCGGGGGACACAGCTGGGGACAAAGCAGAACACCATGGGACACAGTGTGACACAGCCGGACACAGCCGCGACACTGCGGGGACACAGCGGGACAAAGCGGGGGACACAGCCTGACACAACGGAGTACACAGCGGGACACAGCGGGCACAAAGCGGGGACACAGCGTGACACAGCAGGACACAGCAGGGACAGAGCGGGACACAGCGGGACACAGAGGGGCCACAGCGGGGGACACAGCGGGACACAGCAGGGGACACAGCGAGGACACAGCGGGACACAGCGGGAGACACAGCGGGGACACAGCGGGACACAGCGGGGGAAAAAGAGGGACACAGCGGGGACACAGCAGTTGACACAGCGGGAGACAGCGGGGGACACAGCGGGACACTGCGGGGGACACAGCGGGGGCCACAGCGGGACACAGTGGGACACAACTGGGGACACAGCGGCACACAGCGGTGGACACAGCGGGACACAGCGGTGGACACAGCGAGGACACAGCGGGACCCAGCGGGACACAGCGTCGATACAGCGGGGATACAGCGTTACACAGCGTGGTACACATCTGTGGACACACGGGACACAGTGGGGGCACAGCAGGACACAGTGGGACACAGCGAGGACAAATCATGAGACATAGCGGGGGACAGAGCGGGAGACAGCGGGGGACACAGCGAGGACACAGCAGAACACAGCGGGACACAGCAAGGACAGAGCGGGACACAGCGGGACACAGCGAGGGACACAGCGGGACACAGTGGGGGACCCAGCAAGGACACAGCGGGACACAGCGGGGAACACAGCGAGGACACAGCGGGGGACACAGCGGGGGACACTGCGGGACACAGCCGTTAACACAGCGAGGACCCAGCGGGACCCAGCGGGACACAGCGTCGATACTGCGGGGACACAGCGTTACACAGCGTGGTACACAGCTGTGGACACAACGGGACACAGTGGGGGCACAGCGGGACACAGCGGAACACAGTGGGACACAGCGGGGACAAAGCGTGAGACACAGCAGGGGACAGAGCGGGAGACAGCGGGGGACACAGCGAGGACACAGTGGGACACAGCGGTGACACAGCGGGGACTCAGCGGGGGACACAGCGGGGGACAAAGAGGGACACCACGGAAGACAGCGGGACACAGCGGGAAACAGCAGTGACCCTGCCTGGACACAGTGGGACACAGCGGGGGACACAGCGGGGGACAGTGGAGACAGAGAGTGGAAACAGCGAGACAAGGCGGTGACATAGCTGGACACAGCGGGGTACACAGTGGGACACAGCGGGCACACAGCGGGGACAAGCGGGACACAGCGGGACACAGCGGGGACACAGTGGGACACAGCGGGACAAAGCGGGCGACACAACGGGACACAGCAGGCGACACAACGGGACACAGCAGGCACACAGCGGGGACACAGCGGGACACAGAGGGACACAGCGGGTACAGAGCAGGACACAGCCGGACACAGCAGGACACAGCGGGGGACACAGCGGGACACAGTGGGGGACCCAGTGAGGACACAGCGGGACACAGCAGGGGACACAGCGAGGACACAGCGGGGGACACAGTGGGACACAGCAGGGGACCCAGCGAGGAAACAGCGGGACACAGCGGGGTACACAAAGAGGACACCGCGGGGGACACATCAGGGGACACAGCGGGACACAGTGGGGAACACAGCGAGGACACAGCGGGACACAGCGGGACACATCGTCGATACAGAGGGGACTCAGCGGGGGACACAGCGGGGAAACAGCGGGGGACAAAGTGGGATACCACGGGACACAGTGTGACACAGCGGGAC
>NW_012304992.1:0-2873 GCF_000151885.1 Dipodomys ordii
CTGCTACTGCTTCTACTTCTTCTGTTTCTTCTGCTTCTCCTTCTGCTTTTGATTCTCTTTCTGCTTCTGCTTCTCCTTCTGCTTCTCCAGATTCTGCTTCTTCTGCTTCTCCTGCTTCTCCTTCTGCTTCAGGTTCTCCTTCTGCTTCTTCGGATTCTTATGCTTCTGCTTCTCCTGCTTCAGCTTCTTCTGCTTCCCCTCCTTCTCTTTCTGCTTCTCCTTCTGTATCTGCTTCTCCTTCTGCTTCTGCTTCTTGTCCTTCTCCTGTTTGTTCTGTTTATGCTTCTCCTGTTTCTGGATCTCCTGCTCCTCCTTCTGCTGCTCTTTCTGCTTCTCCTGCTGCTTTTCCTTCTCCTGCTCCTTCTTCTGTTTCTCTTTCTGCTTCTCCTTCTGTTTCTCCTTCTCCTTCACCTTCTTGTTCTTCTGCTTTTCCTTCTGCTTCTCCTTCTGCTTCTGCATCTTCTGCTTCTTCTGCTACTGCCTCTGCTTCTTCTGTTTCTTCTGCTTCTCCTTCTGCTTTTGCTTCTCTTTCTGCTTCTGCTTCTCCTGCTTCTCCAGATTATGCTTCTCCTGCTTCTCCTTCTGCTTCAGGTTCTGCTTCTGCTTCTTCGGCTTCTTCTGCTTCTGATTCTCCTGCTGCTGCTTCTTCTGCTTCTCCTGCTTCTCTTTCTGCTTTTCCTTCTGTTTCTGCTTCTCCTTCTGTTTCTTCTCCTTTTTCTGTTTCTTCTGTTTCTGCTTCTCCTGCTTCTGAATCTCCTGCTTCTCGTTCGGCTTCTCTTTCTGCTTCTCCTTCTCCTTCTCCTTCTTCTGCTTCTCTTTCTGCTTCTGCTTCTCCTTCTGCTTCTGCTTCTGCTTCAATTTCTCCTTCTGCTTCTCATTCTGCTTCTGCGCCTTCTGTTTCTTCTGCTTCTCCTGCTTCTCTTGCTGCTTCTCCTTCTGCGTCTCTTTCTGCTTCTGCTTATCCTTTTGCTTCTCCTACTCCTAATCTTCCTCTTTCGCCTTCTCCATCTTCTTCTTCTGCTTCTCCTGCTGCTTCTGCTTATTCTACTATTTCTGTTTCTTATGCTTCTGCTTCAGATTGTGCTTCTTCTGTTTCTCCTTCTGCTTCAGATTCTGCTGCTGCTTCTTCGGCTTCTCCTGTTTCTTCTGCTTCTGCTTCTCCTGCTTCTTCTGGTTCTCCTGCTTCTCTTTCTGCTTCTCCTTCTGCTTCGGCTTCTCCTTCTGCTTCTGCTCCTTCTATTTCTTCTGTTTCTTTTGCTTCTGCTTCTCACGCTCTGCTTCTTCTGCTTCTCCTGCTTCTCGTTCTGCTTCTCTTCTTCGGCTTCTCTTTCTACTTCTCCTTCTGCTTCTTCTGATTCTGCTTCTTCTTCTTCTCCTTCTGCTTCTTCTGCTTCTCCTGCTACTCCTTCTGCATCTCCTTCTGCTTGTGCTTTTAATTCTGCTTCTTCTTCTGCTTCTGCTTCTCCTTATTCTGCTTCTCCATCTGTTTCTGCTTCTTCTGTTTTTCCTGCTTCTCCTTCTGCTTCTCATTCTTCTTCTCCTTCTGTTTCTCCTTCTCGTTATTCTGCTATTCCTCCTGCTTCTCTATCTGCTTCTGCATCTTACTTCTTCTGCTACTGCTTCTAGTTTCTGCATCTTCTAGTTTCTTCTGCTTCTCTTTCTGCTTCTGCTTCTCCTTCTGAGTTCTCCTTCTTCTCCAGATTCTGCTTCTTCTGCTTCTCTAGCTTCTCCTTCTAGCTTCAGTTCTGCTTCTGCTTCTTCAACTTCTTCTGCTTCTATTTCTGCTTCTCCTTCTGTTTCTGCTTCTCTTTCTGCTTCTGCTTCTTATCCTTCTTCTATTTCTTTTGATTCTGCTTCTGCTTCTGCTTCTCCTGCTTCTCCTTCTGTTTCTCTTTATGCTTCTCCTTCTGCTTCTCCTTCTTCTGCTTCTACTTCTGCTTCTGCTTCTGCTTCTCCTTCTGCTGCTCTTTCTGCTTCTCCTGCTGCTTTTCCTTCTCCTGCTCCTTCTCCTGCTTCTCTTTCTGCTTCTCCTTCTGTTTCTCCTACTCCTTCTCCTTCTCGTTCTTCTGCTTTTCCTTCTGCTTCTCCTTCTGCTTCTGCATCTTCTGCTTCTTTTGCTACTGCCTCTGCTTCTTCTGTTTCTTCTGCTTCCCCTTCTGCTTCTCCTTCTGCTTTTGCTTCTCTTTCTGCTTCTGCTTCTCCTTCTGCTTCTCCAGATTCTGCTTCTTCTGCTTCTCCTGCTTCTCCCTCTGCTTCAGGTTCTGCTTCTGCTTCTTCGGCTTCTTCTGCTTCTGCTTCTCCTGGTGCTGCTTCTTCTGCTTCTCCTGCTTCTCTTTCTGCTTTTCCTTCTGTTTCTGCTTCTCCTTCTGCTTCTTCTCCTTCCTATGTTTCTTCTGCTTCTGCTTCTCCTGCTTCTGCTTCTTCTGCTTCTCCTGATTCTCCTTCTCATTCTCCTTCTCTTTCTGCTTCTGCTTATCCTTCTGTTTCTCCTACTCCTAATCCTTCTCTTTCTCCTTTTCCTTCTTCTTCTTCTGCTTCTACTGCTGCTTCTTCTTCTGCTTCTTCTGCTTTTTCTGTTTCTTCTTCTTCTGCTTCAGCTTCTGCTTCTTCTGCTTCTCCTTCTGCTTCTCCTTCTGCTTCTGCTCTTCTCCTTCTGTTTCTTCTGTTTCTGCTTCTCCTGCTTCTCCTTCTTCTGCTTCTCCTACTTCTCCTTCTGCTTCTCCGTCTCCTTCTCCTTCTCCTTCAATTTCTCCTTCTTGTGCTTCTCATTCTGCTTCTGCTTCTGCTTCTCCTGCTTCTGCTTCTTCTGTTTCTCCTTCTGCTTCTTCTTCTGCTTCTCTTTCTGCTTCTTATTCTGCTTCTGCTCTTCCTAC
>NW_012304993.1:0-2873 GCF_000151885.1 Dipodomys ordii
CTGTGTAACGCTGTGTTCCCGCTGTATTGACGCTGTGTCCCGCTGGGTCCCGCTGAGTCCTCGCTGTGTTCCCCGCTGTGTCCCAGTTTGTCCCCCGCTGTGTCCTCGCTGAGTCCCCCAATGTGTCCTGCTCTGTCCTCGATGGGTCCCCCGCTGTGTCCTGCTGTGTCCCCCGCTGTGTCCCGCTGTGTCCCACTGTGTCCCGCTCTGTCCCTGCTGTGTCCTGCTGTGTCCCCGCTGTGTGCCCGCTGTGTCCCGCTGTGTAATCCGTTGTGTCAGGCTGTGTCACCGCTGTGTCTCGCTGTGTCCCCACTCTGTCTCCGCTGTCCCCCGCTGTGTCCCCCGCTGTGTCCCGCTGTGTCCCGGTTTGTCCCTCGCTTTGTCCCGCTGTGTTCCCATAGTGTCCCGGCTGTGTCCCGCTGTGTCACACTGTGTCTCATGGTGTCCCGCTTTGTCCCCAGCTGTGTCCCTTGCTGAATCCCCTCTGTGTCGCCGCTGTGTCCTGCTGTGTCCTCGCTGTGTCTCCCGCTGTCTCCTGCTTTGGCCCCCGCTGTGTCCCGCTGTGTCCCGCTGTGTACCCCGCTGTGTCCCGCTGTGTCCCCGCTGTATCCACGCTGTGTCCCGCTGGGTCCCGCTGTGTCCTCCCTGTGTTCCCCTCTGTGTCCCGCTGTGTCCCCCGCTGTGTCCCGCTGTGTCTACTGCTGTGCCCCGCTGTGTCCCACTGTGTGTCGCTGTGTCCTGCTGTGTCCTCGCTGTGTCCCACGCTGCGTTCTGCTGTGTCCTCGCTGTGTGCCCCACTGTATCCCGTTGTGTCCCCACCTGTGTACCCCGCTGTGTACCGCTGTGTCCCTGCTGTATCGACGTTGTGTCCCGCTGGGTCCTGCTGTGTCCTCGCTGTGTTCCCAGCTGCGTCACGCTGTGTACTGCTGTGTCCCCGCTGAGTCCCGCTGTGTCCCCGCTGTGTCCCAATGTATCCTCGCTGTGTCCCTCGCTGTGTCCCGCTGTGTCCCCCTGTGTCCCCAGCTGTGTCCCGCTGTGTCCACTGGTGTGTCCCCACTGTGTCCCGCTGTGTCCAACGCTGTGTCCCGATGTGTCCCGCTGTGTCCCCCGCTGTGTCCCGCTGTGTCCACCGCTGTTTCCATGATGTGTCCCCGCTGTGTCCCGCTGTGTCCCCCTGTGTACTGCTGTGTCCCCCGCTGAGTCCCGCTGTGTCCCCACTGTGTCCCAATGTGTCCTCGCTGTGTCCCACGCTGTGTCCCGCTGTGTTCCCCCTGTGTCCCCCGCTGTGTCCCGCTGTGTCCCTCTGTGTCCCCTGCTGTGTCCCCTGCTCTGTCCCACTGTGTCCCCCGCTGTGTCCCGCTGTGTACTGCTTTGTCCCCTGCTGAGTCCCGCTGTTTCCCGCTGTGTCCCAATGTTTCCTCGCTGTGTCCCCCGCTGTGTCCAGCTGTGTCCCCCTGTGTCCCCAGCTGTGTTCCGCTGTGTCCACTGCTGTGTCCCCACTGTGTCCCGCTGTGTCAACCGCTGTGTCCCGCTGTGTCCCGCTGTGTCCCCTGCTGTGTCCCCCACTGTGTCCCGCTGTGTCGTTGTTGTGTTCCCGCTGTGTCCCGCTGTGTACCCCGCTGTGTCCCGCTGTGTCACGCTGTGTCCCGCTCTTTCCCCACTGTGTCCCGTTTTGTCCCCGCTGTGTGCCCGCTGTATCCCGCTGTGTACCCCGCTGTGTCCAGCTGTGTCACCGCTGTGTTCCGCTGTGTCCCCTCTCAGTCCCCCGCTATCCCCTGCTGTGTCCCCCGCTGTGTCCCGCTGTGTCCTCCGCTTTGTCCCGACGTGTCCCCACAGTGTCGCCGCTGTGTCCCGCTGTGTCACACTGTGTCCCGTGGTTTCCCGCTTTATCCCCCGCTGTGTCCCCCGCTGAGTCTCGCTGTGTCCCCACTGTTTCGCGCTTTGTCCTCGCTGTGTCCCCCGCTGTGTCCCGCTATGTCTCCCCCTGGTCCTCCGCTTTGTCCCCGCTGTGTTCCACTGTGTCCCGCTGTCCCCCGCTGTGTCCCCGCTGTGTCACGATGTGTACCCCGCTGTGTCCAGCTGTGTCACCGCTGCGTTCGGCTGTGTCCCTAGATCTGTCCCCCTCTGTGTCGCGCTTTGTCTCCCGCTGTGTCCCGCTGTGTCCCCCGCTGTGTCCCGCTGTTTCCGCACTGTGTTCCCCGCTGTGTCCCACTGTGTCCCGCTGTGTCCCCCGCTGTGTCCCCCGCTCTGTCACACTGTGTCCCCCGCTGTGTCCCACTGTGTCCCACTTTGTACTGCTGTGTCCCATGCTGAGTCCCGCTTTGTCCACGTTGTGTCCCCCTGTGTCCCCCGCTCTGACCACCGCTGTGTCTAGCTGTGTCCCCCACTGTGTCCCGCTGTGTCCTTCTGTGTCCCCCGCTGTGTCCCGCTGTATCCCCGCAGTGTCCCCACTGTGTCCCGCTGTGTCCCACTGTGTTCCGTGGTGTCCCATTTGTCCTTCGCTGTGTCCCCCGCTGAGTCCCCGCTGTGTCCCCGCTTTGTCCCGATGTGTCCTCGCTGTGTCCCCCGCTGTGTCCTGCCCTGATCCTCGCTGTGTTTCCCGCTTTGTCCCCACTGTGCCCCGCTGTGTCCCGTTGTGTCCTGCTGTGTCCCGCTGTGTCCCCCACTGTGTCCCGTTGTTTCCCCAGCTGTGTACCCCGCTGTGTCCCGCTGTGTCCCCGCTGTATCGACACTGTGTCCCTCTGGGTCCCGCTGGGTCCTCTCTGTGTTCCCCGCTGTGTCCCGCTGTGTCCCCCGCTGTGTCGTGCTTTATCCCCCACTGTGTCCCGCTGTGTAACCCTCTGTGTCCCTGCTGTGTCCCAATGTGTCCCCCG
>NW_012304994.1:0-2873 GCF_000151885.1 Dipodomys ordii
TGCAGAAGGAGAAGCAGATGTAGGAGAAGGTGAAGGAGTAAGAAGTGCAGCAGAAGCAATAGTAGATGGAAAAGTAGAAGCAGAAAGAGAAGCAGTAGATGCAGAAGGAGCAGGAAAAGCAGAAGCAGAAGAAAGAGAAGAAGAAGAAGAAGAAGAAGAAGAAGAAGAAGAAGAAGAAGAAGAAGAAGAAGAAGAAGAAGAAGAAGAAGAAGAAGAAGAAGAAGACGACGAAGAAGACGAAGGAGAAGACGAAGAAGAAGAAAAAGAAGAAGAAGAAGAAGCATAAGGAGAAACATAATGAGAAGCAGTAGAAGCAGAAGAAGCAGAAGCAGGAGAAGCAGAAGCAGAAGAAAAAGAATAAGCAGAAGAAGCAGAAGCAGAAGCAGGGGGAGAATCAGAAGAAGGATAAGGAGAAGGAGCAGCAGAAGGAGAAGCAGAAGCAGAATGAGAAGCAGAAACAGAAAGAGAAGCAGAAACAGAAGGAGAACAAGAAGGAGAAGCAGGAGAATCAGAAGAAGCAGAAGTAGAAGCAGAAAGAGGAGAAGCAGAAGTAGCATCAGAAGAAACAGAAGAAGAAGAAGCAGAAGAAACAGAAGCAAAAGAAACAGAAGAAGGAGAAGAGCAGAAGCAGAAGCAGAAGGAGAAGCAGAAGCAGAAGGAGAAGCAGAAGGAGAAGCAGGAGAAGCAGAAGAAGCAGGAGAAGAAGAAGCAGAAGAAACAGGCGAAGCCGAAGAAGCAGAATCATAATCTGAAGCAGAAGGAGAAACAGAAGAAGCACAATCTGAAGCAGAAGCAGAAGAAACAGAAATAGTAGAATAAGCAGAAACAGAAGCACCAGGAGAAACAGAAGAAGAAGAAGGAGAAGGTGAAAGAGAAGGATTAGGAGTAGGAGAAGCAAAAGGATAAGCAGAAGCAGAAAGAGACGCAGAATGAGAAGCAGCACGAGAAGTAGGAGAAGCAGGAGAAGCAGAAGCAGAGAAGCAGAAGAAACAGAAGATGCAGAAGCAGAATGAGAAGCAAAAGGAGAAATTGAAGCAGAAGCTTAAGGAGAAGCAGAAGAAGGAGAAGGAAAAGCAGAAAGAGATGCAGAATGAGAAGCATAACGAGAAGCAGGAGAAGCAGAAGCAGAAGAAGCTGAAGCAGAATAAACAGAAGGAGAATAAGCTGAAGTAGTAGAAGGAAAAGCAGAAAGAGAAGCAGGAGAAGCAGAAGAAGCAGCAGCAGGAGAAGCAGAAGCAGAAGAAGACGAAGAAGCAGAAGCAGAAATTGAAGCAGAAGGAGAAGGAGGAGAAGCAGAAGAAGCAGTATCTGGAGAAGCAGAAGGAGAAGCAGAAGCAGAAAGACAAGCAAAAGCAGATGGAGAAGCAGAAGGAGAAGCAGAAGAAACAGAAGAAGCAGAGGCAGTAGCAGAAGAAGCAGAAGATGAAGAAGCTGAAGGAGAAGCAGAAGTAAAAGTAGAAGAACGAGAAGGAGAAGGAGAAGGAGAAACAGAAGGAGAAGCAGAAAGAGAAGCAGAAGAAGAAGCAGTAGAAGGAAAAGCAGCAGGAGAAGCAGAAAGAGCAGCAGAAGGAGAAGCAGGAGATGCAGAAACAAGAGAAGCAGAAGCAGAAGAAACAGGAGAAGGACAAGAAGCAGAAGCAGAAGGAGAAGCAGAAAGAGAAGGAGGGGAAGCAAAAGAAGCAGAAGCAGGAGAAGCAGAAGCATAAGAATCCGAAGAAGCAGAAGCAGAACCTGAAGCAGAATGAGAAGCAGGAGAAGCAGAAGAAGCAGAATCTGGAGAAGCAGAATGAGAAGCTGAAGGAGAAGCAGAAGCGGAAAGAGAATCAAAAGCAGCAGGAGAAGCAGAAGAAACAGAAGAAGCAGAAGCAGTAGCAGTTGCAGCAGAAGCAGAAGGAAAAGCAGAAGAACGAGAAGGAGAAGGAAAAACAGAAGCAGAAGCAGAAGGAGAATCAGAAGGAGAAGCAGAAGAAGCAGAAGGAGAAGCAGAAGAAGAAGAAGCAGAAGAAGATGCAGAAGGAGAAGCTGGAGAAGCAGAAGAAGCAGACGCAGAAGAAGAAGTAGAAGTAGTAGAAGGAGAAGGAAGAGCAGCAGAAGCAATAGGAGAAGTAGAAGGAGAAGCAGAAGCAGAAGCAGAATGAGAAGCAGAAAGAGAAGCAGTAGAAGCAGAAGAAGCAGGAAAACAGAAGCAGAAGAAATAGAAGAAGAAGAAGAAGAAGAAGCATAAGGAGAAGCATAAGGAGAAGTATAAGGAGAAGCAGTAGAAGCAGAAGAAGCAGAAGCAGGAGAAGCAGAAGCAGAAGAAAAAGAATAAGCAAAAGAAGCAGAAGCAGAAGCAGTGAGAGAAGCAGAAGAAGGAGAAGGAGAAGGAGCAGCAGAAGGAGAAGCAGAAGCAGAAAGAGAAGCAGAAACAGAAGGAGAACAAGAAGGAGAAGCAGGAGAATCAGAAGAAGCAGAAAGAGAAGGAGAAGAAGGAGAAGCAGAAGTAGAATCAGAAGAAACAGAAGAAGAAGAAGAAGAAGAAGAAGAAGAAGAAGAAGAAGAAGAAGAAGAAGAAGAAGAAGAAGAAGAAGAAACAGAAGCAAAAGAAACAGAAGAAGGAGAAGAGGAGAAGCAGAAGCAGAAGCAGAAGGAGAAGCAGAAGGAGAAGCAGAAAGAGAAGCAGAAGCAGAAAGAGAATCAAAAGCAGAAGGAGAAGCAGAAGAAACAGAAGAAGTAGAAGCAGTAGCAGTTGTAGCAGAAGCAGAACGAGAAGCAGAAGGAAAAGCAGAAGAACAAGAAGGAGAAGGGAAACAGAAGGAGAAGCAGTAGGATAATAAGAAGGAGAAGCAGAAGAAGGAAAAGAAGAAGCAGAAGCAGAAGAAGATGCAGAAGGA
>NW_012304995.1:0-2873 GCF_000151885.1 Dipodomys ordii
AGCAGAAAGAGAATGAGGGGAAGCTGAGAAGCAGAAGCATGAGAAGCAGAAGCATAAGAATCTGAAGAAGCAGAAGCAGAACTGAAGCAGAAGGAGAAGCAGGAGAAGCAGAAGAAGCCGAATTGGAGAAGCAGAATGAGAAGCTGAAGTAGAAGCAGAAGCAGAAGCAGAAAGAGAATCAAAAGCAGAAGGAGAAGCAGAAGAAACAGAAGAAGCAGAAGCAGTAGCAGTTGCAGCAGAAGCAGAAGGAGAAGCAGAAGGAAAAGCAGAAGAACGAGAAGGAGAAGGAGACACAGAAGGAGAAGCAGAAGGAGAATCAGAAGGAGAAGCAGAAGAACCAGAAGGACAAGCAGAAGGAGAAACAGAAGCAGAAGAAACAGCAGAAAGAGAAGCAGAAGAAGATGAAGAAGGAGAAGCAGGAGAAGCAGAAGAAGCAGAAGGAGAAGTAGAAGAAGGAGAAGGAGAAGGAAGAGCCGCAGAAGCAATAGGAGAAGCAGAAAGAAAAGCAGAAGAAGAATGAAAGCAGAAAGAGAAGCAGTAGAAGCAGAAGAAGCAGGAAAAGCAGAATCAGAAGAAAGAGAAGAAGAAGAAGACGAAGAAGAAGAAGAAGAAGAAGAAGAAGAAGAAGCATAAGGAGAAGCATAAGGAGAAGCATAAGGAGAAGTATAAGGAGAAGCAGTAGAAGCAGAAGAAGCAGAAGCAGGAGAAGCAGCAGGAGAAGCAGAATCAGAAGAAATAGAAGAAGGAGAAGAAGCAGAAGCAGAAAGAGAAGCAGAAACAGAAGGAGAAGCAAAAATAGAAGCAGAAGAGCCGAAGAAGCAAAAGCAGAACCTAAAGCAGAAGGAGAAGCAGGAGAAGCAGAAGAAGCAGAATCTGGAGAAGAAGAAGGAGAACCAGAAGGAGAAGCAGAAGCAGAAAGAGAAGCAAAAGCAGAAGGAGAAGCAGAAGGAGAAGCAGAAGAAACAGTAGAAGCAGAATCAGTAGCAGAAGAAGCTGAAGATGCAGAACCAGAAAGAGAAGCAGAAGGAATAGCAGAAGAACGAGGAGAAATAGAAGGAAAAGCAGAAGGAGAAACAGGAAAAGCAGAAGAAACAGAAGCAGACGGAGAAGCAGAAGAAGGAGAAGGAGAAGCCGGAGCAGAAGAAGAAGCACAAGGAAAAGCACAAGCAGAAGGAGATGCAGAAGGAGAAGCAGGAAATGCAGAAGACGCAGAAGCAGAAAGAGAAGAAGGAGAAGAATCAGAATCAGAAGAAGCAGAAGCAGAAATAGAAAGAGAAGCCGACGAAGAGAAGCAGAACGAGAAGCAGGAGAAGCAGAAGAAGCACAAGCGGGAAAAGCAGAAGAAGAAGAAGAAACAGAAGAAGGAGAAGGAGCAGAAGCAGAAGGAGAAGCAGAAAGAGAAGCAGGAAAAGCAGAAGAAGCAGAAGCAGGAGAAGCAGAAGGAGAAGAAACAGGAGAAGGACAAGATGCAGAAAGAGAAGCAGTAGAAGCAGAAGAGGCAGGAAAAGCAGAAGCAGAAGAAAGAGAAGAAGAAGAAGACGAAGAAGAAGAAGAAGAAGCAGCAGCATAAGGAGAAGCATAAGGAGAAGCATAAGGAGAAGTATAATGAGAAGCAGTAGAAGCAGAAGAAGCAGAAGCAGGAGAAGCTGAAGCAGAAGAAAAAGAATAAGCATAAGAAGCAGAAGCAGAAGCAGTGAGAGAAGCAGAAGAAGGAGAAGGAGAAGGAGCAGCAGAAGGAGAAGCAGAAGCAGAAAGAGAAGCAGAAACAGAAGGAGAACAAGAAGGAGAAGCAGGAGAATCAGAAGAAGCAGAAGTAGAAGCAGAAAGAGGAGAAGAAGGAGAAGCAGAAGTAGAATCCGAAGAAACAGAAGAAGAAGAAGCAGAAGAAACAGAAGCAAAAGAAACAGAAGAAGGAGAAGAGCAGAAGCAGAAGCAGAAGGAGAAGCAGAAGCAGAAGGTGAAGCAGAAAGAGAAGCAGGAGAAGCAGAAGAAGCAGGAGAAGAAGAAGCAGAAGAAACAGGAGAAGCCGAAGAAGCAGAAGCAGAATCTGAAGCAGAAGGAGAAACAGAAGAAGCACAATCTGAAGCAGAAGCAGAAGAAACAGAAATAGTCGAATAAGCAGAAGCTGAAGCACCAGGAGAAGCAGAAGAAGAAGAAGGAGAAGGCGAAAGAGAAGGATTAGGAGTAGGAGAAGCAAAAGGATAAGCAGAAGCAGAAAGAGACGCAGAAGGAGAAGCAGCACGAGCAGTAGGAGAAGCAGGAGAAGCAGAAGAAACAGAAGACGCATAAGCAGAATGAGAATCACAAGGAGAAATTGAAGCAGAAGCAGAAGGAGAAGCAGAAGCAGAAGCAGAAGGATAAGCAGAAGAAGGAGAAGGAGAAGCAGAAAAAGAAGCAGAACGAGAAGCAGGAGAAGCAGAAGCAGGAGAAGCAGAAACAGAAAAAACAGAAGAAGGAGAAGAAGCAGAAGAAACCGAAGAAGCAGAAGGAGAACCTGAAGCAGAAGGAGAAGCAGTAGAAGCAGAAGAAGCAGAATCTGGAGAAGCAGAAGGAGAAGCAGAAGGAAAAGCAGAAGAACGAGAAGGAGAAGGAGAAGGAGAAACAGAAGGAGAAGCAGAAAGAGAAGCAGAAGAAGGAGCAGGAGAAGGAAAAGCAGCAGCAGAAGCAGAAAGAGCATCAGAAGGAGAAGCAGGAGATGCAGAAACAGGAGAAGAAGAAGCAGAAGAAACAGGAGAAGGACAAGAAGCAGAAGCAGAAGGAGAAGCAGAAACAGAAGGAGAAGCAGAAAGAGAAGGTGGGGAAGCAGAAGAAGCAGAAGCAGGAGAAGCAGAAGCATAAGAATCCGAAGAAGCAGAAGCAGAACTGAAGCAGAA
>NW_012304996.1:0-2873 GCF_000151885.1 Dipodomys ordii
CAGCGGGACATACCGGAGACACAGCAGAGGACACAGCGGGGGGACACTGTAGTACTCAAACGGTTCTCAGAGAGGGACACAGCGGGACACAGCGGGGGACACAGAGAGGATACACAGCGAGACACAGCAGGGAACACAGTGAAGACACAGCAAGATCCAGCCGAACACAGAGTAGATACAGCGGAGACCCCAGCAGAACACAGCGAGGTACACAGCTGGGGTCACAACGGGACACAGCAGGAGACAGAGAGAGGATACAGCTGAACACAGCGTGAGACACAGCGAGGACACAGCTGGACACAGCGGGACACAGTGGGAACACAGCAGGGACACAGCAGGGACACAGCAGGGGACACAGTGGGACACAATGGGACACAGCGGGGGACACAGCAGGACACAGCGGGGGACACATTGAGGACCCAGCAGAACACAGCGTGGGACACAGCGAGGACACAGCGGGACACAGCGGGGACACACCGGGACACTGAGGGTCACAGCAGAGACACAGCGCGACACAGCGGGACACAGCAGGCACAGCGGGGGACACAGCGGGACACAGCGTCGATACAGCGTGGACACAGCGTTACACAGCGGGTTACACAGCTGGGGACACAAAGGGACACAGTGGGGGACACAGCGGGACACAGCGGGACACAGTGGGACACAGACAGGACAAAGCGTGAGACACAGCAGGGGACAGAGCGGGAGACAGCGGGGACACAGCGAGGACACAGCGGGACACAGCGGGGACTCAGCTGGGGACACAGCGGGGGACAAAGCGGGACACCACGGAACACAGCGGGACACAGCGCGAAACAGTGGTGAACCTTCGGGGACACAGCGGGACACAGCGGGGTACACAGCGGGACACAGCGGGTGACACAGCAGAACACAGTGGGGGACACAGCGAGGACACAGTGGGACACAGCAAGACACAGCATCGAAACAGCGGGGACACAGCGGTACACAGCGGGGTACACAGCTGGGGACACAACGGGACACAGCGGGGGACACAGCGAGGACACAGTGGGACACAGCAGGACACAGCGGGGACACTGCGGGAACATAGCGGGACACAGCGGGGTACACAGCGGGACACAGCGGGACACAGCGGGGGACACAGCTAGGACACAGCGGGACACAGCGGGACACAATGGGGACACAAAGGGGACTCAGCGGCGGAAACAGCGGGGGAAAAAGCGGGACACCATGGGATACAGTGTGACACAGCAGGACACAGAGGGAACACTGCGTCGACACAGCGGGACAAAGCGGGGGACACAGCGGGACACAGCGGGACACAGCGGGGGACACAGCGGTGGACAGTGGAGACAAAGAGAGGACACAGCGGGACACAGTGGTGACACAGCTGGACACAACGGAGTACACAGCGCGACACAGCGGGCACAAAGCGGGGACAGAGCGGGACACAGCGGGACACAGCGGGACATATAGTGGGGGACACAGCGGGACACAGAGGGGGACACAGTGAGGACACAGTGAGACACAGCGGGGACACAGCGAGGACACAGCAGTGACACAGCTGGACACAACGAAGTACACAGCGGGACACAGCGGGCACACAGCGGGGACACAGCGGGACACCGCGGGCACACAGCGGGGACACAGCGGGACACAGCGGGGAACACAGGGAGGACACAGCATGACCCAGTGGGACACAGCGTCGATACAGCGGGGACATAGCGGGACACAGCGGGGTACACAGCTGTGGACACAACGGGACACAGTGTGGGCACAGCGGAACACAGCGGGACAGAGTGGGACACAGACGGGATAAAGCGTGAGACACAGCGGGGGACACAGCGGACACAGGAGGGGACACAGCGAGGACACATTGGGACACAGCGGGGACACAGCGGGACTCAGCGGGGGACACAGCAGTACACAGCGGGACACAGCGGGACACAGCGGGTCACAGCAGGGACAGAGCGGGTGACACAGAGGGATACACAGCGGGACACAGCAGTGGACAAAGCAGGACACAGCGGGGGACACAGCGAGGACACTGTGGGACACAGTGGAACACAGCGGGACACAGCAGTGACACAGCAGGGGACCCAGCGGGACACAACCGGGGACACAGCAGGGACACAGTGGGACACAGTAGGACACAGCGTGGGACAAAGCGGGAGACAGCAGAGGACACAGCGAGGACATAGCTGGACACAGCGGGGACACAGAGGGGACTCAGCAGGGGACATAGAGGGAAAAAAGCGGGACACCACGGGACACAGTAGGACACAGCGGGACACAGCGGGGACACTGCGTGACACAGCCAGGGGACACAGCGGTGGACAGCGAGGAACAGAGAATGGACACAGGAGGACACAGAGGGGACACAGCTGGACACAGAAGGGTACACAGCGGGACACAGCGGACACACAGCGGGGACAGAGCTGGACACAGAGGGACACAGAAGAGACAGAGCGTGACACACGTGGACACTGAGGGAGACAGAGCGAGGACACAGCCGGACACAGCGAAACACAGCGTGACACAGTGGGGACACAGCAGGGGACACAGCGGGACACAGTGGGGGACACAGCGGGACACAGCGGGGTACACAGCAGGGACAAAGAAGGACACAGCGGGGGACACAGCGAGGACACAGCAGGAAACAGCGGTGACACAGCGGGACACAGCTGGGGACACAGCGGGACACAGCGGGACACAGCGGGGGACACTGCAGGGACACATTGGTACACAGAATGACACAGCGTGGGACAAAGCAGGAGACAGCAGAGGACACAGCGAGGACACAGCTGGACACAGCGGGGACACAGAGGGGACCCAGCAGTGGACACAGCGGGACACAGCGGGAGACAAAGCGGGACACCACGGAACACAGCAGG
>NW_012304997.1:0-2873 GCF_000151885.1 Dipodomys ordii
GTATCCCCCACTGTGTCCCGCGGTGTCCACCCCTGTGTCACACGCTGACTCACGCAGAGCTCTGGTGTCCCCTAATGAGTCCAAAAATACGTCCTACTGTGTCCCCATTCGCGTCCCGCTGTGTCCCTCTGTGCACTCCAGTGTCCCCCGCTGAGTCCCGCTGTGTCCCCGCTGTGTCCCAAAGAGTATCGCTGTGTCCCCCGCTGTGTCCCCCTCTGTCCCCCGCTCTGTCCCACTTTGTCCACTGCTGTGTCCACATTGTGTCCCGCTGTTTCCCCCGCTGTGTCCCGCTGTGTCCTCACTGTGTCCCGCTGTGTCCTTGCTGTGTCCACCGTGTGTCCCGCAGTGTACCCCGCTGTGTCCCCCGTGTGTCCCGCTGTGTACCCTGCTGTTTCCCGCTGTGTCACGCTTTGTCCCGCTCTTTCCCCACTGTGTCCCGTTGTATCTCGGCTGTAATCTGCTGTGTCTCGCTTTGTACCCGTTGTGTCTCGCTGTGTCCCCCGCTCTGTCCCCCGCTGTGTCCCGCCTTGTCCCCCTCTGTGTCCCGCTATGTCCTGCTGTGTCCCCCGCTGTGTCCCGCTGTATCCACGCAGTGTCCCGCTTTATCCCACTGTGTCCCGCTGTGTTCCGTGTTGTCCCGTTTGTGCCCCTCAGTGTCCCCTGCTGTGTCCCAACTGTGTCCCCGCTGTGTCCCGCTGTGTCCTCGCTGTGTCCCCTGCTGTGTCCAGCTCTGTTCCCCGCTGTGTCGCCCACTTTGTCCCAACTGTGCCCCGCTGTGTCCAGCTGTGTCCCGCTGTGTCCCGCTGTATCCCGCTATGTCCCCCACTATGTCCCGTTGTGTCCCCAGCTGTGTACCCCGCTGTGTCCCGCTGTGTCCCCGCTGTATCGAAGCTATGTCCCGCTGGGTCCCGCTGTGTCCTCTTTGTGTACCCCGCTGTGTCCCTCGCTGGGTTCCGCTGTGTCCCCTGCTATGTCCCGCTGTCTCCTCCCTGTGTCCCCTGTGGTGTCCCGCTGTGTCCCCTGCTGTGTCACTCGCTGTGTCCCTGCTGTGCCCCACTGTATCCCACTGTGTCCCGCTGTGTCCTTCTGTGTCCCCCGCTGAGTTCCGCTGTGTACCCGCTGTGTCCCAAAGTGTCCTCGCTGTGTTCCCGGCTGTGTCCCGCTGTGTCCCGCTGTGTCCCTCTGTGGCACCTGCTGTATCCCCGCTCTGTCCCGCTCTGTGCCCCGCTTTGTCCGGCTGTGTCCACTGCTGTGACCCTTTGTGCCTTGCAGTGTCCGGCTCTGTACCCCACTGTGTCCAGCTGTGTCCCCGCTGTGTCCCGCTGTGTCCCCCACTGTGTCCCAATGTGTCCCCTGCTGTGTCCCCCACTGTGTCCCGCTGTGTCCCCTGCTGTGTCTGGCTGTGTCCCCCGCTGTGTCCCGCTGTGTCCACTGCTGTGACCCCGTTGTGCCTTGCTGTGTCCCGCTGTGTCCCCCACTGTGTCCCGCTGTGTCCTCGCTGTGTCCCATTGTGTCCCCGCTGTTTCCCCGCTGGGTCCTGCTGGGTTCCGCTGTGTCCCGCTGGGTCCCCCGCTTTGTCCCGCTGTGTCCCCGCAGTGTCCCCGCTGTGTCCCGCTGTGTCCCACTGTGTCCTGTGGTGTCCCGATTTGTCCCTCGCTATGTCCCCTGCTGAGTCCCCTCTGTGTCCCCGCTGTGTCCCGCTGTGTCCCCCGCTGTGTCCCGCTGTGTCCCCCACTGTGTCCTGCTGTGTCCCGCTGTGTCCTGCTGGGTCCCGCTGTGTCCCCGCTGTGTCCCGCTGTGTCCCCGCAGGTTCACCGCTGTTTCACGCTGTGTTCCGTGGTGTCCCGCTTTGTCCCCCGCTGTGGCCCCCCCTCAGCCACCTGTGTCCCCGCTGTGTCCAGCTGTGTCCTCGCTGTGTCCGCCTCTGTCTCCTTCTCTGTCCACCGCTGTGTCTCACGCTTTGTCCCCGCTGGGTCCCGCTGTGTCCCGCTCTGTCGCTCACTGTGTCCCCCGCTGAGTCCTCTATGTGTCGCCGCTGTGTCCCGCTGTGTCCTCGCTGTGTCCCCCGCTGTCTCCCGCTTTGTCCCACGCTTTGTCCCCGCTGGGTCCCGCTGTGTCCCGCTCTGTCCCCCACTGTGTCCCCCACTGAGTCCTCTATGTGTCGCCGCTGTGTCCCGCTGTGTCCTCGCTGTGTCCCCTGCTGTCTCCCACTTTGTCCCACGCTGTGACCCGCTGTGTCCCGCTGTGTCCTCGCTGTGTCCCCCGCTGTGTCCTGCTGTGTTCCCGCTGTGTCCCAAGCTGTGTCCCGCTGTGTGCCCCGCTGTGTCCTGCTGGGTCCCGCTGTGTCCCCGCTGTGTCCCCGCTGTGTCCTCGCTGTGTTCCCCGCTGTGTCCCGCTGTGTCCCCCACTGTGTCCCGCTGTGTCTACTGCTGTGTCCACACTGTGTCCTTCTGTGTCTCGCTGTGTCCCGCTGTGTCCTCGCTGTTTCCCATGCTGTGTTCTGCTGTGTCCTCGCTGTGTCCCCTGCTGTGTCCCGTTGTGTACCCAGCTGTGTACCCCGCTGTGTCCCGCTGTGTCCCCGCTGTATCGTCGCTGTGTCCCGCTTGGTCCCGCTGTATCCTCGCTGTGTTCCCCGCAGTGTCCCGCTGTTTACTCCTCTGTGTCCCCCGCTGTGTCCCGCTGTGTCCCGCTGTGTACTGCTGTGTCCCCGTTGTGTCCCAATGTGTCCTCGCTGTGTCCCGCGCTGGGTCCCGCTGTGTCCCCCCTTTGTCCCCCGCTGTGTCCCGCTGTGTCCGGCTGTGTCCCCCGCTGTGTCCCCCGCTGTGTCCCCCGCAGTGTCAGCGCTGTGTCCCGCTGTGTCCTCGCTGTGTCCC
>NW_012304998.1:0-2872 GCF_000151885.1 Dipodomys ordii
TCCCGCTTCTGCTTCTCATTCTGCTTCTCCTTCTCCTTCTTCTGCTTCTCTTCTGCTTCTGCTTCTTCTGATTCTCCAACTTCTCCTTCGTCTTCTTCTTCTTCTATTTCTGCTTTTCTTTCTGCTTCTTCATCTCCCTCTGCTTCACCTTCTGCTGCTCCTTCTCCTTCTTCTGTTTCTCCCTCTGCTTCTGCTTCTTATGCTTCTTCTTTTTCTTCTGGTTCTGCTTCTCCTGCTTCTGCTTCTTATGCTTCTACTGCTTCTTCTTCTGCTTCTTCTGCTTCTACTTCTCTTTCTGCTTCTGCTTCTCCTGGTTGTTTTTCTGCTTCTTCTGCTGCTTTTTCTACTTCTCCTTCTGCTTCTCTTTTTGCTTCTTCTTCTGCTTCTGCTTCTTCTGTTTCTCGTGGCTGAATTTCTGGTTCTACTTCTTCTGCTGCTTCTCCTTCTGCTTCTGCTTCTCCTTCTGCTTCTGTTTCTGCTTCTTCTCTTTCGGCTTCTCCTGCTTCTGCTTCTTGTCCTCCTCCTGCTTCTCTTTCTGCTTCTCATTCTGCTTCTGCTTCTCCTTCTGCTTCTGCTTCTCCTCCTTCTCCTTCTCCTACTTCTGCTTCTCTTTCAGCTTCTGCTTCTTCTGCTTCTCCTGCTTCTCCTTCTGCATCTCCTTCTGCTTGTGCTTGTCCTTATGCTTCTTCTTCTGCCTCTGCTTCTCCTTCTCCTTCTTTTGCTTCACCTTTTGCTTCTGCTTCTTCTACTTTTCCTGCTTCTCCTTCTTCTTCTGCTTCTTCTGCTTCTCCTTCTGCATCTTCTTCTGCTTCTGATTCTCCTTCTCCTTCTTCTGCTTCTCCTTCTGATTCTCCTTCTGCTTCTTCTTCTGCTTTACCTGCTTCTCTTTCTGCTTCTCCTTCTGCTTCTCTTTCTGTTTCTCCTTCTCCTTCTTGTTCTTCTGCTTTTCCTTCTGCTTCTCGTTCTGCTTCTGCTACAACTGCTACTGCTTCTACTTCTTCTGTATCTTCTGCTTCTCCTTCTGCTTTTGATTCTCTTTCTGCTTCTGCTTCTCCTTCTGATTCTCATTCTGCTTCTCATTCTGCTTCTCCAGATTCTGATTCTTCTGCTTCTCCTGCTTCTCCTTCTGCTTCAGGTTCTGCTTCTGCTTCTTCGGATTCTTATGCTTCTGCTTCTCCTGCTTCTGCTTCTTCTGCTTCCCCTCCTTCTCTTTCTGCTTCTCCTTCTGCTTCTGCTTCTTGTCCTTCTCCTGTTTCTTCTGCTTGTTCTTCTCCTGTTTCTGCATTTCCTGCTTCTCCTTCTGCTGCTCTTTCTTTTTCTCCTGCCGCTTTTCCTTCTACTGCTCCTTCTTCTGCTTCTCTTTCTGCTTCTACTCCTGTTTCTCCTTCTCCTTCTCCTTCTAGTTCTTCTGCTTTTCCTTCTGCTTCTCTTTCTGCTTCTGAATCTTCTGCTTCTTCTGCTACTGCCTCTGCTTCTTCTGTTTCTTCTGCTTCTCTTTCTGCTTTTGCTTCTCTTACTGCTTCTGCTTCTCCTTCTGCTTCTCCAGATTCTGCTTCTTCTACTTCTCCTGCTTCTGCTTCTGCTTCTTCTGCTTCTCCTACTTCTCCTTCTGCTTCTGCTTCTGCTTCTGTTTCTCCTTCACCTTCTTCTGCTTCTCCTTCTGATTCTCCTTCAGCTTCTTCTTCTTCTTCTGATTTACCTGCTTCTCTTTCTGCTTCTCCTTCTACTTCTCCTTCTGTTTCTCCTTCTCCTTCCTGTTTTTCTGCTTTTCCTTCTGCTTCTGCTACACCTGCTACTGCTTCTACTTCTTCTGTTTCTTCTGCTTCTCCTTCTGCTTTTGATTCTCTTTCTGCTTCTGCTTCTCCTTCTGCTTCTCATTCTGCTTCTCCAGATTCTGCTTCTTCTGCTTCTCCTGCTTCTCCTTCTGTTTCAGGTTCTGCTTCTGCGTCTTCACATTCTTATGCTTCTGCTTCTCCTGCTTCTGCTTCTTCTGCTTTCCCTCCTTCTCTTTCTGCTTCTCCTTCTGTTTCTGCTTCTCCTTCTGCTTCTGCTTCTTGTCCTTCTCCTGTTTCTTCTGCTTCTGCTTCTCCTGTTTCTGTATCTCCTGCTTCTCCTTCTGCTTCTCTTTCTGCTTCTCCTGCTGCTTTTCCTTCTCCTGCTCCTTCTTCTGATTCTCTTTCTGCTTCTCATTCTGTTTCTGCTTTCTCATTCTCCTTATCGATCTTCTGCTTTTCCTTCTGCTTCTCCTTCTGCTTCTACATCTTCTGCATACTGCCTCTGCTTTCTTCTGATTCGTCTGCATACTCTTCTGCTTCTCCTTCTGCTTTTGCTTCTCTTTCTGCTTCTGCTTCTCCTTCTGCTTCTCCAGATTCTGCTTCTTCTGCTTCTCCTGCTTCTGCTTCTTCTGCTTCTCCTGCTTCTCCTTCTGCATCTTCTTCTGCTTCAGTTTCTCCTTCTCCTTCTTCTACTTCTCCTTCAGATTCTCCTTCTGCTTCTTCTTCTTCTGCTTTACCTGCTTCGCTTTCTGCTTCTCCTTCTACTTCTCCTTCTGTTTCTCCTTCTCCTTCCTGTTTTTCTTCTTTTCCTTCTGCTTCTGCTACACCTGCTACTGCTTCTACTTCTTCTGTTTCTTCTGCTTCTCCTTCTGCTTTTGATTCTCTTTCTGCTTCTGCTTCTCCTTCTGCTTCTCATTCTGCTTCTCCAGATTCTGATTCTTCTGCTTCTCCTGCTTCTCCTTCTGCTTCAGGTTCTGCTTCTGCGTCTTCGCATTCTTATGCTTCAGCTTCTCCTGCTTCTGCTTCTTCTGCTTTCCCTCCTTCTCTTTATGCATCTCCTTCTGTTTCTGCATCTCACTTCTGCTTATGACATTCTT
>NW_012304999.1:0-2872 GCF_000151885.1 Dipodomys ordii
ATCTTCTTCTGCTTCTCGTTCTGCTTCTGCTTCTTCTGCTTGTTCCGCTTTCTTCTGCTTCTGCTTTTCCAGCTTCTGCTGCTTCTGCTTGTCCTTCCGCTTCAGGTTCTCCTTCTGATTCTTCGGCTTCTTCTGTTTCTTCTGCTTCTGCTTCACCTGCTTCTGCTTCTTCTGCTTCTCTTTCTGCTTCTCCTTCTGCTTCTGCTTCTCCTTCTGCTCCTTCTCCTTCTTCTGTTTCTTCTTCTTCTTCTTCAGCTTCTCCCGATTCTGCTTCTTCTGCTTCTCCTGCTTGTCCTTCTCCTTCTGCTTCTCCTTCTCCTTCTTCTGCTTCTCTTTCTGCTTCTGCTTCTTCTGATTCTCCAACTTCTCCTTCTTCTTCTTCTATTTCTGCTTCTCTTTCTGCTTCTGCATCTCCTTCTGCTTCACCTTCTGCTGCTTCTTCTTCTTCTGATTCTCCCTCTGCTTCTGCTTCTTATGCTTCTTCTTTTTCTTATGGTTCTGCTTCTCCTGCTTCTGCTTCTTATGCTACTACTGCTTTTTTTCTGCTTCTTCTGCTTCTACTTCTCTTTCTGCTTCTGCTTCTCCTGCTTGTTTATCTGCTTCTTCTGCTGCTTTTTCTACTTCTCCTTCTGCTTCTCTTTTTGCTTCTCCTTCTGCTTCTGCTTCTTCTGTTTCTCCTGCCTGAATTTCTGGTTCTACTACTTCTGCTGCTTCTCCATTCTGCTTCTGCTTCTCCTTTTGCTTCTATTTCTGCTTCTTCTCTTTCGGCTTCTCCTGCTTCTGCTTCTTGTCCTCCTCCTGCTTCTCTTTCTGCTTCTCATTCTGCTTCTGCTTCTCCTTCTGCTTCTGCTTCTCCTCCTTCTCCTTCTCCTACTTCTGCTTCTCTTTCAGCTTCTGTTTCTTCTGCTTCTCCTGCTTCTCCTTCTGCATCTCCTTCTGCTTGTGCTTGTCCTTATGCTTCTTCTTCTGCCTCTACTTCTCCTTCTCCTTCTTTTGCTTCACCTTTTGCTTCTGCTTCTTCTGCTTTTCCTGCTTCTCCTTCTGCTTCTGCTTCTTCTGCTTCTCCTTCTGCATCTTCTTCTCCTTATGCTTCTCCTTCTCCTTCTTCTGCTTCTCCTTCTGATTCTCCTTCGGCTTCTTCTTCTTCTGCTTTACCTGCTTCTCTTTCTGCTTCTACTTCTGCTTCTCCTTCTGTTTCTCCTTCTCCTTCTTGTCCTTCTGCTTTTCCTACTGCTTCTGCTACAACTGCTACTGCTTCTACTTCTTCTGTTTCTTCTGCTTCTCCTTCTGCTTTTGATTCTCTTTCTACTTCTGCTTCTCCTTCTGCTTGTCATTCTGCTTCTCCAGATTCTGATTCTTCTGCTTCTCCTTCTGCTTCAGGTTGTGCTTCTGCTTCTTCGGATTCTTATGCTTCTGCTTCTCCTGCTTCTGCTTCTTCTGCTTCCCCTCCTTCTCTTTCTGCTTCTCCTTCTGCTTCAGCTTCTTGTCCTTCTCCTGTTTCTTCTGCTTGTTCTTCTCCTGTTTCTGCATTTCCTGCTTCTCCTTCTGCTGCTCTTTCTGTTTCTCCTGCCGCTTTTCCTTCTACTGCTCCTTCTTCTGCTTCTCTTTCTGCTTCTACTCCTGTTTCTCCTTCTCCTTCTCCTTCTCCTTCTAGTTCTTCTGCTTTTCCTTCTGCTTCTCCTTCTGCTTCTGAATCTTCTGCTTCTTCTGCTACTGCCTCTGCATCTTCTGTTTCTTCTGCTTCTCCTTCTGCTTTTGCTTCTCTTTCTGCTTCTGCTTCTCCTTCTCCTTCTCCAGATTCTGCTTCTTCTGCTTCTCCTTCTGCTTCAGGTTCTCCTTTTGCTTTTTCGGCTTCTTCTGCTTCTGCTTCTTCTGCTGCTGCTTCTTCTGCTTCTCCTGCTTCTCTTTCTGCTTTTCCTTCTGTTTCTGCTTCTCCTTCTGCTTCTGCTTCTTCCCCTTCTTCTGTTTCTTCTGCTTCGGCTTCTCCAGCTTCTGCTTCTCCTGCTTCTCGTTCTGCTTCTCTTTCTGCTTGACATTCACCTTCTCCTTGTCCTTCACCTTCTTCTGCTTCTTATTCTGCTTCTGCTTCTGCTTCTGCTTCAATGTCTCCTTCTGCTTCTCATTCTTCTTCTGCGCCTTCTGTTTCTTCTGCTTCTCCTGCTTCTTCTTCTCCTCCTACTCCTACTTCTCGTGCTGCTTCTCCTTCTGCGTCTCTTTGTGGTTCTGCTTATCCTTTTGCTTCTCCTACTCCTAATCCTTCTCTTTCACCTTCTCCTTCTTCTTCTTCTGCTTCTCCTGGTGCTTCTGCTTCTGCTTATTCTACAATTTCTGTTTCTTCTGCTTCTGCTTCAGATTGTGCTTCTTCTGTTTCTCCTTCTGCTTCAGATTCTGCTTCTGCTTCTTCGGCTTCTCCTGTTTCTTCTGCTTCTGCTTCTCCTGCTTCTTCAGCTTCTCCTGCTTCTCTTTCTGCTTCTCCTTCTTCTTCTGCTGTTCCTTCTGCTTCTGCTCTTCTCCTTCTTCTGTTTTTTTATTCTGTTTCTTCTTCTTCTTCTTCTTCTGTTTCTTCTGATTCTACTTCTGCTTCTCCTTCTTCTACTTCTCTTTCTGTTTCTACTTCTGCTTCTTCTGATTCTCCTGCTTATCCTTTTGTTCTTCTGTTTCTTCTGCTTCTCCTTCTGCTGCTCCTTCTCCTTCTCGTTCTTCTGCTTCTCCCACTGCTTCTGCTTCTGCTTCTTTTGCTTATTCTATTTCTTCTGCTTCTCCTGCATCTACTGCTTCTCCTTATGCTTCTCCTTATGCTTCCCTTATGCTCTTCATCATCTCTCTCTCATCTCTCTCTCTCTCTCTCTCTCTCTCTCTCTCTCTCTCTCTC
>NW_012305000.1:0-2872 GCF_000151885.1 Dipodomys ordii
AGCTCTGTCCCTCGCTGTGTCTCACGATTTGTCCTTGCTTTGTCCCACTGTGTCCCGCTGTGTCCCGCTGTGCCCACACTGTGTCCCCTTGTGTCCACAGATGTGTACCACACTGTGTAACGCTGTATCCCCGCTGTATCGACGCTGTGTCCTGCTGGGTCCCGCTGTGTCCTCGCTGTGTTCCCTGCTGTGTTCCGCTGTGTCCCCCGGTGTGTCCCCCGCTGTGTCCTCGCTGTGTCCCCCGCTGTATCCCGCTGTGTCCTCGCTGTGTCCCCCGCTGTGTCCCGCTGTGTCCCCCGCTGTGTCCCGCTGTGTCCCGCTGTGTCCCCTGCTTTGTCGCGTTGTGTCCTCGCTGTTTCCTGCTCTGTCTCCTCCTTGACCCCGCTGTGTTCCGCTGTGTCCCGTGGTGTCCCGCTTTGTCCCCCGCTGTGTCCTCCGCTGAGTCCCTGCTGTGTCCCCGCTGTGTCCCGCTCTGTCCTCCCTGTGTCCCAGGCTGTGTCCCGCTGTGTCCCCTGCTGTGTCCTGCTGTGTCTACTGCTTTGTTCCTGATGTGTCCCGCTGTGGCCCACTCTGTCCCCGCTGTATCGACGCTGTGTCCCGCTGGGTCCTGCTGTGTCCTCGCTGTGTCCACCGCTGTGTACCGCTCTTTCCACCGCTGTGTCCCGCTGTGTCCCCCGCTGTGTCCCCCTTTGTCTACCGCTGTGTCCCGCTGTTTCCCCCTCTGTGTCCCGCTGTGTCCTCGCTGTGTCCCCCTCTGTCTCCCGCTCTGTCCCACGCTGTGTCTCACGCTTTGTCCCCGATGTGTCCCACTGTGTTCCGCTGTGTCCTGCTGTGACCCCACTGTGTCCCGTTGTGTCCACAGCTGTGTATCATGCTGTGTAACGTTGTGTCCCCGCTGTATCGACTCTGTGTCCCGCTGTGTCCTGCAGTGTCCCCCGCTGTGTCCCCCGCTGTGTCCTCGCTGTGTCCCCCGCTGTGTCCCGCTGTGTCCCGCTGTGTCCCGCTCTGTCCCTGCTGTGTCCCGCTGTGTACTGCTGTGTCCTCGCTGTGTCCCCCGCTGTCTCCCGCTCTGTCCCCCACTGTGTCTCACGATATGTCCTCGCTGTGTCCCACTGTATCCCGCTGTGTCCTGCTGTGCCCCCACTGTGTCCCGTTGTGTCCACAGATGTGTACCACGCTGTGTAAAGCTGTATCCCTGCTGTATCGACGCTGTGTCCCACTGTGTCCCGCTTTTTCCCCGCTGTGTCCCACTGTGTCCTCGCTGTTTCCACCGCTGTGTCCCGCTGTGTCCCCCGCTGTGTCCTGATGTGTCCCGCTTTGTCCCGCTGTGTCCCTGATGTGACCCTCAGTGTCCCGGTGTGTCCCCGCTGTGGCACCCCTGTGTCTGGCTGTGTATACCCCGCTTTGTCCAGCTTTGTCCCCGCTGGGTCCCGCTGTGTCCTCGCTGTGGTCCCTGTTGTGTCCCGCTCTGTCCCCAGCTGTGTCCCCCGCTGTGTCCTGCTGTGTCCCATGCTGTGTCCCGTTTTGTCCTGCTGTGTCCCTCGCTGTGTCCCTGCTGTGTCCCCGCTGTGTCCCGCTGTGTCCCGCTGTGTCCTGTTGTGTCCCACTGTGACCCTGCTGAGTCCCCCTATGTCCCGCTGTGTCGTTGCTCTGTCCCCCGCTGTGTCCCCCGCTGTGTCCCGCTGTGTCCCGCTTTGTCCCGCTGTATCCCGATGTGTCCCCGCTGTGTGCCCGCTCTGTCCCGCTGAGTACCCCGCTGTGTCCAACTGTGTCCCCGCTGTGTCCCGCTGTGTCCCCTCTCTCTCCCCTGCTGTCCCCCGTTGTGTCCCCCGCTGTGTCCTGCTGTGTCCTGCTGTGTCCCGCTGTGTCCCTGGGTGTGTTCTCCTGTGTCCATGCAGTGCCCCGCTGTGTCTCGCTGTGTCACACTGTGTCCGTGGTGTCCGGTTTTGTCACCCGCTGTGTCCCCCCGCTGAGTCCGGCTGTTTCCCCGCTGTGTCCCAATGTGTCCTCGCTGTGTCCCCCGCTGTGTCCCGCAGTGTCGCCCCTGTGTCCCCCGCTGTGTCCCACTGTGTCCCGCTGTGTCCCCTGCTGTGTACCCTGCTGTGTCCCACTGTGTCCCCCGCTGTGTCCCGCTGTGTCCCGCGGTGTACCCGCTGTGTCCCGTTGTGTCCCCAGCTGTGTACCCCGCTGTGTCCCGCTGTGTCCCCGCCATTATCGACGCTGTATCCCTCTGTGTCCCGCTGTGTCCTCGCTGTGTCCCCCGCTGTGTCCCGCTGTGTCCTGGCTTGTCCCCCGCTGTGTCCCTTTGTGTCCCCAGCTGTGTACCCCGCTGTGTTCTGCTGTGTCCCCGCTGTATTGATGCTGTGTCCTGCTGGGTCCCGCTGGGTCCTCGCTGTGTTCCCCGTTGTTTCCCGCTGTGTCCCCTGATGTGTCCCCGCTGTGTCCCTGCTGTGTCCCTGCTGTGTCGCCGCTGTGTCCGCTGTGTCCTGCTGTGTCCTCGCTGTGTCCCACGCTGTGTCCCACGCTGTGTCCCACGCTGTGTTCCGCTGTGTCCCCCGCTGTGTCCCGTTGTGTCCCGCTGTGTCCCCACTGTGTCCCGCTGTGTCCCCCACTGTGTCCCGCTGTGTCCCTGCTGTGACCCTCTCTGTCCCCGCTGTATTGACGCTGTGTCCTGGTGTGTCCCGCTGTGTCCGCGCTGTGTTTCCGGCTTTGTCCCGCTGTGTACCCCTCTGTGTCCCCCGCTGTGTCCCGCTGTGTCCCCTCTCTGTCCCCTACTGTCTCCCGATGTGTCCCCTGCTGAATCTTGCTCTGTCGCCCGCTTTGTCCCGCTGTGCCCTTGCAGTGTCCCCGCTGTGTCCCACTGTGTCCCACT